>NC_043982.1:18280862-18555862 GCF_902150065.1 Myripristis murdjan
GTACGCAAGGTTTACCCGGTGGACACTCTTATCATTTTTGGGCCTAACATCACTGGGGAGGGGGCTCGTTTTCTTGACTTGCTGATCTGCTGATTGTCCCTTGCAGAGCTTGTTTGGTGTGGCTCTGCGTGGCCACTCCCCTGAAATGTTAGGCCTTAAAGCTTTTGCTGACTGATGTCATGAAGTAACCAGTTATAGTCTCCCACTGCATATTTTGTTTCTGCAGCCAATTACAAATGCCAAAGGGAAAATGTCACAGAGAGCATGCAAACTTATGCTCCTCACATTATCTCTGTATGGCAAAGACCTGCTGAGCAAAATATGTCAATTCCTCACAGCAGGGCCGACAGCAGGATCAAAAGAAAAAAAATAGATGTAATTGTTTGATGTTGTCATGTGAAGGAACTAATTTAGTCATAGATGCAGTGCCCCCTAGTGGTCAGAACACACCATAAGCAAAGGAGAAAAGGAGCCCTCTCCCCTCTGTCTTTGACAGGATTACACAAAAGCCATAAACAAAAGACATGAAGCAACTAATTGGCTGGCCCTATAAGCCTCTTAAAGGCACACTACAATAAACCAGCCAAGACATGAGGTGAAATCCTCAACACAGACTGTGAGTTAACAAACAGCACTTAGAGGGGGTCAAACAAACAAAATAAAAGAAGCAGTGAGAGGAGCAGCTCAGTGACGCCGCTCTGTAATTCACTGTAGGCTATGTGTAATGGACCAGAAAAGAGGCTTTTTTTTTTTTTTTTTTTTTTTTTAACTTTCTCTGATTTTTAATCCCTACCTGTCCAGCAGGTAGTAGGTCTGGCCAAAAAAAAATCTGGGCTAATTTGGGCAAAATATAGGCCCCAAAAAACACAGGAGGTCCCCCTTAATAGATTACATATAAGCTACCAGTCCCTTTGCAATTCTAACAGTATCACTTGTGAGGAAAGAAACTGCAGTGTTTGTTTATGTAAATCAACACATTATGAGCAATCTTACTTTTGATCGTTGCTGCTTTTCATGAGCATCGGGGTCCTCATTTGAAAACTCATTCCACAGAATATAAAGAGCACCCTGAATGATATTTCATATTGCTAACAGATCGCAACTATAATGACCAAAGTGCTTAAAAAACACTGATTAATTAACGTCGTTGATTAAAACAGAAATAAGCAGATGCCCGGGCAATCACTGTAGAGCAAGTTTTTTTTGCTGTTGTTTTTTTTTTTTAAATGTCTAAACAGGGAGACAGAAAATAGACCTTCATCTCTACCATTGTGTCTTCTGTTTGCTCCGATACCAGATGCGCCTCAACGCTCCTTTCCCATTTTCTCTAACCAGCTGCTTTGTCTCTAAATTAACAGCCTCTATTGGTTGAAACCATCAGCAGCGTCTATCTACTGAGTCCATTATCAGAAATGAAAAAAGGCTGAATGAGTGAATTGAACTCCTTTTAAAAGGCAGAAGCCATTAGTATGCTACCTGCAGGGTTAGATGCAATTAAAACCAAGGAAGCTCTGCTCGATGCTGCTCCAACAAACACGAGGACCACATAAAAGCCTACTGAGCGGCAGATAAAGTGAGGATCAAGCTAATATCCATCCATGTCTCTAAAACACACTGAACGATTTGAACAGAATCATTAGACACATGGAGATATGTCTCAATCCCTTCATTACTGTTGGCTCTGGAAAACACACCCACACACACACACACACACACACACACACACACACACGCATGCACGCATGCACGCACACACACACACACACACACACACATCTGAAGAGTTTCACTCCAAAATGAGATCTCCATAATTTGAATAAATTAAAATCTAGCCAAGCAATATGACTCTGACTAAAAGTGATTACAGAAGATGACTTAAAAGTATCATGTAGCAAAAAGACAAATTTAGTGGATGTAATCACATCAGCTTTTCAAACTGAGTAATGAATGTCAGACAACAATTTTCATTCAAAGTGGATATACACACGAGCATTTTGGAATGAAACACTAACGGAAACCTTTTTTTTTTTTTTTCCAGTCAAAAATTGCTGCTAGGCAAGATGTTTCTTCTGGTTTCACCTCTGTGAAGTCAAATATTTCCCCCATATGTCCTCACTCTTCTGTTAAGTGTCACTGTCGTAGCTTATCAGGCAAGAGCTTCCAGAATGATGATCACATGTGGAGCTTGCTGACATTCGTGTCTGTCCTAGTGGCATTTCGACATGTCTTTGTGCCATGTGTATGTGTTATGTGAACCACGGGGATCAAGTCAAATGCAAACCGTATTTCGATGGTGTCTTGCTTTCATTACTCGACATGTTTCCGGTTGAAATGGGATGTTGGGGCTGGACATAATGCGAGGTTGGACCATAGCAAACATGGAGGGAAAAAGGCAGTGATGCCCATTGCATACTTGGTGAGGCCATCCACTGTGAAATGCTTTGTGCATAATCTCAAATCCGCGTCCTTCAAATATGAAGCAATTCAAGGTATGCATGGAAGAGGAAACAAGGCTTTTGGGGGTGAGCAAACACCCCAAAAATGTACCTCTGTACCATTCTGAAAATACAAGAAAGTGATTTTCTTGGCTTGTGTTATTTTATACTGTAGTTATATGCTACAATATGACAAATTAGCTATCAACGTGAACAAGTCGATTTTCTTTTGCTTGACTTGACTTGCTTTTTTTTTGCTGTGACTTGAAAGGGAGCACAGGGCTTGATTGTACATTCGTCTGTTTGTCAAGGACGGTGTGGTGCACAGAGGAGGAAGGAGGAGACACCACTCCTCTCAGCAGAAGAAGATCTCTCCATCTAGGGGAGGCTCTGGGAGGTGCTGGGGGTCTGGGAGGAGGAACAGAGGCAGGGAGATGAGTCAGTACAACAGTGAAAATCAAGGAGACCTCTTCAAGAGCCCTCACATAGCATTGTTTCTGTGCTTTGTTTGAACATTTATTTCTCTGGGAGAAGGTGCAATGAACAGCACCATCCTGCTTCAAAGTTCACCACACAAGACGGTTAATTCAACAAATATGACTTTGTAATTTCCCCCTTTTCAGACTATTTCACTTGATTACACTGCTCTTGCTCGACATCACTTTCATCCATCCGTTCATGTTTTGATCCCATTAAAAAAAAGAAAAGGAAAAACAGTAAACAGTACCCATCTTAACAAGTCATTTAGCTTCATAATGACTGTTAAAATCTTGTATTTCTTAAAACAAGCGACAAGCAAATCTGTCACTGGGAGGAGATAATCCCACTTGTTTCCAGTGATGTTTGACTTGTTTCAGGATTTTTCCGGGGATCAAGTATAAATGTGTTGAAACTAGGCAGATCAGCCCACTATTATCAAGGAAATGACACTTGAAGAACATTCTGGAAACATGTTGATTAGCACTGGAAACGAGGGGGATTAACTCATCCCACTGGCAGATTATTCTTCACTTGTTTGAGAGAGAAAAACACTGATTATGAGACTGAATAACTTGCTAAAATAGGGATTTTTTTTTTTTTTGGGCATTTTATCAGTCTGACCTTCAAGCATGGTGATGAATGGGTGTATACAGGGTAACCATAAAGTCTCTTTACAATTTAACAAATTTATTACAAAGGCAAATGAATAGAAAAATCTGTGGAAATTATTACATAATGAGGAGTAGATTTCAAGTTTTTGTTTTTTTTTTTGCCTCATTTAATACACCTCTATATGGGCACCATTAGTTGCATGAAGCACATCAAGACGGTTCTCGATTTCTTGCCATGTTCGCTGTAGCATAGCCTCATCAATGGTGGTAATGGCATCAGTGATCTTTTGCTTCAGGTCGTTGATGTCCAATGTGATTAAAAACTTTGATAACCACTGAGTGCATAGAACAAATCTGATTAACATATCTCATCAATTGCTTTTGTAATAGATTTTTTTTAAATTGTAAAGAGACTTGGACACCCTGCACACCTTTAGCTCGAGCGACCCAAGTTCAACTGCAAGCAGTTACCAAATAGATCATAATAATGTTTACACACCATTATTCAATACAAACGAAGCAAACAAAACCCTGAAAATTATATGAAGCATTATTGACAATAAGAATGAGAAACATCAACCTGGGAAGCTTTCATAATCAATAATTTTCAGTCTTATCAAAACAGAGAACTTTTTCTATATTTTCTAGCATTCTAAAGCATGACTTGCCATGGAATTACATCATTTAGTCCCTTTGGTGACAGTGTTTGCAGTGTGTATATATAAGTTGTACTTTTTCAATACCACAAAATCTACAAATTGCATCAGAATGACGCACGGCAACAGAGTAGCTTCCAGCAGTTCCCCAAATAGAGCTTTTGCCCTTGTATTTTGCTGTAGTGAACGTGAAATCTTCCCAAGTTACACCAAACTGCCTGGATTTAATCACATAAATGACATGAGAACTGTTGCAGGTTATGGTATCATCAATGTCAAACTTTACTTTTTCTCTGCTATGTGGATGTTTTATACTCTATCATGTTTTGGTTACACTGGGCACATCCTTTGCACCTGCATCCACTGGCTGGGACAGGCTTAAAAAAACACTGGGTTACCTTTGACTCATTAATATAAAATAGACTAGTAATATAGGAGTATAGAATTAACATGCAAACAGAAAAACTAAACAAACAAATCATTATGAATCTGCTAATATCATAAGCCTACTTTTCACGCAGTCAGTTATACATTTCATGTTAGTATCTAAATATGTGTTCATGAGTTTAACATGTCAGTGAGTTGACTTGAAAATGCAAAAGTACAGTTTTGCTTGAGTACTGTACTTGACAACATTTTCAGTCATATCCATTACAAACCTTTCACAATGAACGCTCAGCCAGAAAAGATGAGAAGAAGAATCTGGGTCTACTTTGCTAGTTCTTCTTTTTGTAATTTCCAAATTTCCAATAAAAGGTGATGAAAAACTGCACGTGGTCAAAGGAACCAGAAGACCATTTAACTCAACTGGAAAAAATGTGGAGTAAGTGTGGGGGGAAAGGGGAATTAATCAGTGAGTCTACAGGGTCCTCACTTCAATCAACACTTGGCAATTGTGTACAACGCACCTTCAAGAGATCGTAGTTTGATTCTTGTACTCTCGCCCAAGTTATTGTTTTGAAAAAGTAATTCGGTAACTTTTACTCTGAGTACATTTTAAATAAGCTACACTTTACTTTTACTTCAGTGGATTTTTACAGCGATACTTCTACTTAAGTAAAATGTCAGCAGAGTAACAGTACTTCTATTTGAGTAGCAGTTCGTGGTACTCTTTCTAACGCTGTCTACAGGGTGAGTCTAACCAGCATGCACTTGCAACTTGAAATAAACTGGGGCTTCATATTCAGCCCGGTTTGAAACTTGGGAGATAAACATGGCTTCAAATTTTGATTCTGTAGAAAATTAAAGATTACTTGGTCTTTTCACCCTTTTAACCTTCACCTGGTGCTTCCACTAATCAATCGCCCCTAAACCCTCCTTCACTCCATCCATTCAGCTACGGATTTATACATCCGTCTGTCCATAGCAGCATTAGCATGACCAAAGGACCAAAGGCTGGCAAAGCCATGTGTCCTTGAGCAAAACAGTGATTCCCCACTTCCTGACTTGTGGTATGACAGTGGATAATTTGGCTTCATCTAAATCCATACCTCTGTCCCTCCCTCCTGCCATACCTGTTGTTTGTGTGCTCCCGCCTTTGCTTTTCTTCTTCTTCTCCTTCTTCTCCTTCCTGTCTTTGCCCTTGTTCTTGGCCAGCTGCAGCAGGTAGTTGGGGACCTGGTTGGGAGTTTCGCTGCTCTTCAGGCCCGGGTTAGCAGAGGACAAGGTAAAGGGGTTGAGGTTCTTCCCTTTGGGTTTGCTCTTGTGGGGCTGGAGCCTGGGCAACTCCAGCTCTGGCAGGTCCAGGTCCAGAGACTGGGAGCTGCCGGGGCATGGGGAATCATCTGATGTACTGGAGGGAGTCCTCTGGAGGAGGAGGTGGTGTGGGAAGAGGTGAAGAGGGTCAAAGTGTAAAATCAGTAAACTTGATAAGTTATTTACAGTTAGTTACAGTTATTTGACATGACATTTCTGTTTGCTTTGGGCACACATCATAAAACTTAAGACTGGGTCTCAGATGGTGGCCAGATTTCTAACAGTAGCCAGTTATTAAATAAATACATATAAATAACATCTGCTCTCCAATGAAAGCAGAGCACAAAATATGCCAGAATTACTAGAAGAAAGGGTTATACCCACACAGCATTTATAGCCCAAAAAAGATGCATTGCATCTGGTGGAAATGGCACAAAAGCCTTGAAATTCATTATGCAAAGATAACAGTAGTGAATGTATTGCTGTACAGCACTGGTGCAGTCGATATGTGACAGAGATAAACTAGCTGACGTGGCAGCTCTGTGTGGGACACAGAGCCTGGTATGCTTTGATCTACGTCAGCAAACCCATGATAATGGGGTGACTTTGGCATAGAATTTACAGTCAATGCATATTCAAGTTCTCAGTTCAACAAATTATGAACCTAGTCCTTCCCTGCCCTGCCCCTGCGTGAGGCATGATTGTCAAAACTCACTGTGGTGCTAACTGGAATATGACACTTTTCCTAAAACCAGCTGAGATCCTCCCGCTGAAGCTTTCAAGGCTGTCAGCTGCTGCTCTTTTGCAAAACTTGCACCTTGGAGGCCCTGAAGACCACTGCTGTAGGAGCATCCAAACACACGGTGTACTGCCAGCAGTTACCATTCTTGCCTGAGTCAAACAAACAGTTTTGCTCGGGTTTAAAAAGTTACTTTCACAAGTGAGAGTGGAGCGATCCAGTCAGAACATGGCCTCAGTTTTTATTCCTCCTGTCCCACTTTGATAGACTCATCAACTGCACATGATAAGCTGCACTAGCGTCAACAAATGGTTGTCACAGTAACTGTTAGCTTGTTAGCACAGCAGCCCCATTTCTGATATAAATCCACCGTTTTACAGCGGATTATTTTACCAATCTGAGGTTGTATCAGAAGAGGCGAGGGCTAGCAAAGTGCTTCAATCTGATGTGGAACTAATGGTGTTAGATTTGGACTTTCTCACCTCCACTATTACAAGCCTCCTAAGTGTAGTTTTTTAGTAAGAGAAATTTCAGCAATTTACTAATATATCATTGCAGGACTAGTAAGAGCCATAGTAAATTTACTTCCAACAAATGGACTATCATCCTTGTTGCTGGGCAGATGAACACTGGATATATTACTATAGAAATTCAGCCCCTAAAACTCAATTTTATTACAGTTATTGACCTTTAGGAGCTCTCGATTCTTGGTGGATGATAAGAACAGAAATAAATAAGAAAATCTCTGTTTTAAACCATCCCTTTAAGGCATCCCTCCTCACCTCAGACAGGCGGAGCTCTTCCATCTTGTCCAGCTGCCGCTGCACTGCCTCCCTCTCTCTGTCCAGCTTCCTCTGGGCATCTCTCAGCCGCTCTAGGTCTCTCTGGTACTCCTCCTTCTTACTCTGCAGCTCTTGTTTCTCCTCCTCAATGTCCTTGTGCCTAGTCCATATCTCTTCCTCCTGCAGTGATTGGTTGCTTGGTTAGCTGATTGATTTGATCATTTAGATGTAAATTGAAAACATACTCTATCCAGCAATTGGCTCTTGCAGAGTATTTCCATTAGGCACATTAGTTTCAAATGCTTTATCTAACAATTAGCTCTTGCAGAGTAATTTCCTGATGGAAACGACTCTGGAGAGGTGGTCCCACATTCTGCATGCAGTAAGTCCCAGTTTGGTGTTGTCTGTCTGTCTGTTTATGCATTTTCTTCTAATCTGTTTTATTTTGAATATGTCCTAATATTCTCCCATTCTTATACATTCTACTATTTTGTTTTCATGCCTTTCTGTAAAGCACTTTGTGTATTATTATCACTGATCATTGATCGGTTTATGATCATATTGTCATGATCACTACACCATTCTCCATCATCATCATCAAATTGCTGTACACATACATATCAATAATTGATCATTTTAATACCTTTGATGCTGCTGGACAGGATTTAAGTTTTTTTTTTTTTTTTTTTGCCCCCACTGTCTTTAGAACCAGTGCAAATCTGGTCTAAGTGTAAACCTTGACATCTATTTACTGTTAGGCTGCTGGTTAACACTTATACTTGAGACGTGTGAAGATGCATTCATTAAAATTTGAAGCCCTGCTGTTGTTTGGCCAGGTGGCTAAGCATCTTATTTATTCCTCTTCTTATTATCATTCATTAATCATCAGAGTGCGCGTTTCTCTGTGTGCTTCCCCATTTCAGTGTCAGCACTACTTGTAGGAAATGTATTAGTTAAAGTGGTAGCAATGAATGCACCTATCAAAAAAAAAAAAAAAAGACACGCATTTAATGTTTTCTACCTGCTGTTTCTGTTTGATATGTAAATGAAACATTTTTTTCCTGGTTTGCACTGGTTTGTCTGTTCTTCTTGCCTGCATGGTTGACTCTGAAGGTTTTCTGCCCCTCATCATTCACCAATCATGAATCGCAATCTCTTTCCAAGCCAAGTGACTGCATTAGCTTAGCCCACCAAACAACACCACTGCAATGACTCAGTCACCTAAGTGAATGTTATGACAGGACCTTGAATTGAACATGGCTTAGGTCTCAATGAAAATAAACTCTAAAATAAAGGAGCTTTGGATATTTATTTATTTATCTTAACAACAAGGTGGAATAGTCCTTTGTCACAGCGGTCTGCTTTCCCTGTAAAGCTTCTTATAAAACTTCAGTATTTACCAAATATCAAGATAAAATAATTCCCCCCCAAATCAGCAAGATTGTTCCTACCTCCACTGCTCATGTATTTGTCCATTTGCCCAACCCATTACAGAGCTAATAAAGATGAACTGCATTACTACTACTGCACAGAGCCGTATGAGTAATGAACTGACCCTGCAGAACCAGACGCAGGGTTACCTGTACATGCAGCAGCATCTCCTTCTCAGTCAGCTGCTCCTCCCTCATCTCCCAGTCCTTCTCCCTGCGCCTCTTCTCCTCTATATGGGCTGCCTGCTGCCTTTGCAGGGAAGCCAGCTCCTGCCGCTGCTTCTCCAAGCTGCGCTGCTTTTCCTGTTCAATCAGCGAGCTGGGCCGCGAAGATGGCCGCGACAGGGAGGTGCAAGAGGATGAGCGCTCACTCAGGGCCTGGCGCTGGTCCTCAATGAAGCTGTCCTGCTGAACAACCACCGCCTGGTTTAGACAAACCAGAACCACAGGCCAGACAGATTATATTAGACAGAAAAACTGCATGCTGGTAATATACAATCTTTTGTAAACTGTTCCAGACATTTGTTTTTTTATGTCTTTATAGTAATGTTCAGCCAACAGCATCATGGTGGCGCACTGTTTCAGTTCTGTCCTTGACCGCATGGATATGCAGTAAAGAACTGAATCCCAAGTCACAAAACATACATTTTAATGTTCAAACTGGAATTTGCCAGTGTTGCCATGACAATAAATAAATGTTACACCATTCACTTGAGACAGCTCTCATAATTTTGAGGCCCATGGCAGCTTGGCTGAATCAGCATTATCATCATGGAGGACAACGTGACACAATAACAGAAAGAGACTGAAATAGCTGACTTGACTGGTGTTTGTGGAGAGAGCACAATTCAGTCAAAACTCAAAGGCACCATAACCTTGCTGTGGGCTCTCTTTTTTTATATTGCTGCCAGGTCATAGTCTTACAGGACATGCATTATATCCTAGAATATCCAAAAAACATCAGATATGAACAGCAGCACATTAGCATGACAGCCTGCGGTGTGAGTGAAGCTTTAGTACATCTCCT
The DNA here is from genome assembly GCF_902150065.1 of Myripristis murdjan. NCBI lineage: Eukaryota > Metazoa > Chordata > Actinopteri > Holocentriformes > Holocentridae > Myripristis > Myripristis murdjan. The sequence continues at coordinate 18,290,718 of NC_043982.1, forward strand.
AAGGCCAAAGCCTCCTTACCTGCAGCGTACTGAGCAGGAGGTGCAGATTGGAGACGCTGTGGAGGACCTGCTGTAGGACAAGACAAACCACTGAGAATCTTCTAACAGCAATATCATGCTGCTCTGTTTGTGTTTTCAAACAGGAAACAATGGGAGGCAACAATAAACTGCTAGATTTCAGTTTGACATTGTCCTCTACCTCATGGAAAGACTGAAAAAGAAACAATCTATGGTGGTTAGGGAAGTGAAAGGGTGACAGCAGGTATGCAGCTCAAGTTATCAAGCATTTGTTTGAATATTAAGCACCGCAACGTATTGCACACTCTCCAAGAAGTTACTTCACATGTTGAGGATATCCACAGTAAAATACCTTTTCTGATCATGTTGACAGTGGAGTGATATCTATACGCTATTGGTTGTAATGCATAACTATAAACTTATAAGCATGCTGTTGTCTTTGCATGTTTGTTAAAATTTATGTATCCATGACATTATTATAACACAATTTTCTAAAGAACTTCTTAAGATGTGTACATTTTTCCTACCACTTCTGTCTATCAAGTTATTCGTTGCATGTTAAATAAGTATTTTAAAAGTTTGCCCATATTCTGATATTCTGGTTGACTCACTGGTGGGAGGCTTTAACACCCAGAACGTCAAAAATCTGCCAAACAGCACTTGCCAGAAAATCAAACCCAGAAGACCAATGATAAGCAAGCATGGGCACTATGTTAAGGATGATGTGGACTTTGGCTGCTTCCTTAGGACGGTCTGGTTAACTACCAAGTAGTTAGACCGGCGAACTATTGATTATGTTTTCTGATTTATCTGACAGCACATTCTGAATGCACCATTCCTCTCTGATCAATTTAGAAATGCTTTCCATGCAGAGAAACCCACACAGCAAAATTAATATCTCTGTCAGAAAGTTTTCCCAGAAAGGGAGAAAAAAAAAAAAAAAAAAAAACTTTTACAAGCAAAATTCAAGTGTCCATCAGTTTTAACCCAGAAATGAATGTTAGCCAGGGCAGCAGAGATTTGTATGGTAAGTTTACTGACAAAATACTGTAATGGATTCAATCAATAAATAAATAAATAAATGGATGAATGAATCAATGAATGAATAAATAAAATACATAGCGTAATTATTCCAAGCATCTGAAAAAGCACTGGTTGCTTGGGGAAATGGTTGAGAGAAATGTAAAGTATGTGTGCAGTTTATAAAATGGAACACCAGTATTACAAAATACCAGTATGGTCTGCAGCGACGGCATAATTTCCCCAGAGGGATCATTAAAGTTTAGTCTGATCAAAACTTATCTCAAAGGTCATCTTATAAAATATATATATTTTTAAACTCACTTTCGTGGACATGCTTTCATGTAATAACCTTTTATTAATTATTTACGTCTTTTTATGGTTTAAATGATCTAGATTGGTTTTTACCCCCTTGTAAGGTACTTTGTGTTTTGCGTAGTGCCATAGAAATACTTCTACTATGACTGCTACTACTACTACTACTACTGCTAAAAACGACAACAACAACAACAATAATAATAATAACAACAATAATAACAACAATAATCTCATATTTTTAGTGAATCCACTGGACAGTCTGTGTGAGGACTAACTTATAGACAGATTTTAACACTCAGTGTTGACGGTTTATAGTTTATAGTGGCTCTGATTGGCTGAGAGATGGGACATCTTACCTCACTGTTCCTCTTCAGCAGCAGCAGCAGGTTGGCATTTCCTCCCTGCAGAACAGACACATACGCATACACTGAGTATATGTGGACGTCTGAGTGTGGGTGTGTGTGTGTGTGTGTGTGATGCTTATTTCAAACTATGTCTCACAATGTACTGTATATAAGTGTGTGTGTGTGTGTGTGTTTTTATGTGTGTATGTGGGTGTGTAAGTGAATGTGCACACATCTGCAAATCAGACATCCTGTGCAAATGTTTTTGGTGCAGACATATACATAATACACTTGCATTCAACATGCAGGATATGCGTGCAGCGCATCAAAAACAGCCAAATCATATTTTCAGAAAAGCACCCCAATATGACAACATCAGGGCTGTACTACTGGCCTTATTTAATATATAGATTTATTACACTGGGGCAGTTTTTTTTTACTACGCTTCTGACACAAGAATTAATGGAGTGGGACATAAACATGAGTTTTACAGGTTTCTGACAAGTTCAGGGTGTGCAGTACACTGCAGAAAATTTACATCTTAACATACCTGTATTCAGTGTTAAAAAAAAAATCTGCCACTGAATTTTCTTGAATCAAGTGTAATTTTCTTGATAACAGCGGGCTGATCTGCCTTATTCTGCCTTGTTTCAACATATTTATACTTGATCCCAGAAAAAAAATTGAAACAAAAAAAAGCACTGGAAATAAGTGGAATTAACTCATCCCACTGTCAGATTTTTTTTGGCTTTAAGAAAAATGAAGAAAAAAGTTTGGAGACTGAATGAAAATAAATTACCTATTAAGATGGAGATTAAGATGGAGTTTTTTTTTTTTTTTTGTAACTGTACAGTATGCCAGCTGTATGCCAGCTTTGAATTATAACATTTTTCTCTAAAATGCTCATTTTACATTTACAAGAGCGTCATTCACTAATGTGACTACAATGTACACTAAAATGAATAAACTGCAGACTGTATATTTAAGATCATTCTTGCCCACAGTCACATACTCCCTGGTTTTACCACTGAACTGCTGCTGCAATCCCTAAAGTGGATCTGTTGATCTTATTTCAGCTGTTGGAAAGTTCAGTAAATGGCTTGGTGATTAGTTGGTTAGGAGACAGAAGAATAATAACATGACACTTGTTCTACTAAAACATTCAAGAGATAATGGTCTTCAGTAGCCTACTAATTCAGGATATATGCTTGATAAATGCATAAAGCAAAACTACAATGGCTACCACCCAGCTGAGAGCCACAATTTATTTTCATTGGCTATTGGATTCTTACACAACTGATGGTTGCCATTGGCAACAGGACCTGGCAGGAAGAATCAAGAGGCTAATTTGCGGGAGAGAGACAAGCATCTATACTCATTTGAATGGCACTGTTTATGTTGGAGGATGAATGTACCCCCACAAATGACCTGAGGTCCTCAAAGAGCCACGGGGGTGTAGCAGTTTCATAATTGAGAAAAACTGGTTGTTGAGATACTGACCTTCTTTAAAACACTGTCAGACTCCGTCCTGCGTAGATCACTTGCCATGTCCTCACCCTCGTCTTTATCTCCATCTGACATGAAGGGAAAACATGGAAAGAGTACATGAGCAAGACAGCAGAGAATTCACAGGAGCTGGCTACATGAACAAAGGCCTTACACTAATATCTGATTTTAAAATGTGCTACAGCACTTTTGTGGCCACATTGTTTATTTACCTCAGCAGAGCGTGCTGCATGTTACATGTGGAGAAAAGATTAACCCTGTCCATGGTTTGGCAGCAACAATATTGCAACCATGAGCTCTAATTTAAGAAACTAAATTCTGAAATTCTGAAAAAGGCTGAATTGGGCAAACCATAAAGCAGAGAAATGGTTAAACCAATTCGCCATTTCTGTGACAGTAGCAAAATCACAACAAAACATAGTTCCAATAGTGAACATATTTAATACATGAATGTATTTTGTTATTATGTTATTATTATGTATTTTGCTTACCGATTCACAACAAATTACAACCTCATTAAACCTATGCCCTTCAGCATTGAGATTGTTCAAATAAATTAAAATGCACTGGACATTTGATTAAATTTGAGTTGCGGGCTCAGTTTTACTGGGTAAGCACTGTAGGTCTGACTTTCCTTCCAAAGTGCACTGAGTGTAGTAAGCATTTTGGTCAGATCACTGAGTATCACATAATGGTGAACAACAAAAACATAAAATAAACCCTAAACAAAAAAAAAAAAAAAAAAAAATTATGGATTTGGAAAGCTCATAGATATCTCTGGACGTGAGGAGACAAAAGCAGTGATATTGATACTGAGTGGCTGGAGTGAAAACCTGTATATTTTCTAGACACAATAACGACAAATTTGGCTGTGAAAACTTGACCTGTATACTACCAAACTACTTTTTGTGCCTGTCCTCAACATTGGTCATCCGGGCATTTTTTTCAGTATTGCTGCTGATGCAGAAGTCTGGACCTGGTAACGGATCTGAGCCAGCGTCAGAAGGGTCCTGCCCTGAGCTTGTAAGCCACCTGTTCAGAAGTGTTGCCCCAGGCCACATTTCCCACAGGATGCTTCAGCTCTGCTGTTTAAATCCCAGTCTCCTCTGTTCTATTTAACAGTGCTAAACAGAGGCGCTGAGGGAAGCACGGGGCGTGGCTCCTGCTGTTGCTATGTGATGATGGAAAACACGTTCAGCGTGGCACTCCTTTAGTTACTTTTCCAACCATGCCAAGCTTGCAGTGCTGTCAGGAACCAGCCACAGCACACTTAACACTGACAGTTGTGGCACTGAGCTCATGTTCTTTTCCACACTAACAATGAAAGAGCGAGTAAGGGTTCAGCATCTCACAAAAGGACACTTCAGCAGGGAAGAGAAGTGAATTGGCTGTTGATGGAGACACATTAGCTTTTGTGATGTTCAAAATGAACCTACAATCTGTCCATAGAAACTAAAAAAGCAGGCAGAGCATTGGACTTACTCTTACTGCTGCTCATCTGGTGGCTGTCGAAACCTCCAAAGGTTCGGCCCGACGGGGCAAACAAACTGGCCCTGCGCCTCCTCCTCCTGGACACTGGCCATCGCCCGCCCAGGCTGCCATTCACCAGCTCCTGTAACGTCTCCACTGTCACACACACACACACACACACACACACACACACAGGAGCATCAGCAGTGTGCAGGACAGTAAGTGAATTACCCAAGCTAACTATGTTACAGTCCAGCCCTTAACCCGTGGGCCCTGCCAGGTTGCTAAGCGACTACTGAAAACACGTTTCAACCACAGAGCTGTTTTACTTGAAGTTGAAATATGCATAACCTCTGAAAACATACTATATATATATATATATATATATATATATATATATATATAGTAGATAAATTTGACATATATCACTATGACCTGTCCATTGAAATTAAGGAGATAAGTGCTGATGGTCACATCAGCTCATAGTACAACACAATAACCTCAGCAGGACAAATGATATTACTGCAGCGACATCACATATCAAATAAGGACCTTCACTGCCCCAGGCTGTAAAGGGAAGAGATGAAAAATACACAGTAACATAAACATCACCTCAGTGCATCTGCTGCCAGCTTGTTTCAACAGTGAAGGCCACTGTAGGAGTTACCCTTTATCCATTTATCCTGCATCTCTCTTGCATTAGCACTGTATGCAATGCTTTCTTGAATGTGTCGCAGTGTAATGAAGAAAGTATACTGTGATACACAACTCTGGTGTTTTTTGACCGACTAGACTGTTCCATGTTAGCTTTTACTCCACCAGATTTGCCCACGGTTCTTTGTAAAGCGCAGCAGTAGATCAGAGAGCATGGGGTAAAGAAAAAGACTTGTGCAATAGCTGTATCTGCACAGAGGTTTCTCAATCTGTGCTGAAAACTCACTGCTCTGACCCCTGCAGTGATTATGTTAGCTTCCACCAACCCAGCTAATCCAGGCATGGGGGCCAACACGGAGGTCAGTTCATTTCAATTTAAATAATGTTTTATCCAAAACACAATTATTGAAATACCTCCACCACAAAATAGGTCTTTGTACATCCAGGCTATCAAAAAATAATTTATGTCCCATCATAGCAGAATGACAACTAGTTTTTATACTTAATCGACGTGCATTTACCATGGCCATATCAAATTCAGATTTTCACAGGCTGCTGTTTATTGTCTAGATTAAGGAATTTTGTTCAGTGTGATTATAGTGGCAAGCAATATGACATAGCTGGCTATTATTCTACACTATATATGATTTTATACAGTGCAATGACATTTGGGTACACACCTACAGTATATGAAATGTGTAATCAGATGTGAATTTGGATGAACAAGACTTCCCCTATAATACTTAGACCAAAACATGATTATAAGCAAACGCATTCAGACACACTTGCTTACAATGTAGGTACATTTATAAAGTGTTGATGATTAGAAGTCTGAGATTTTCAAGTTACTGAATGCAAGCATACATTGCTTATTATACAGACATTTTCCAATTTTGCAGTGTATTTTCTGGACTTGTTCCAAAATTGTCCAGACCTGTTGTAGGGACCCTGTTTGGATTTCAAAAGCCAACCGAGGGTTCCCTCAATTAAAGTCTCAGTTCATGCTGATTTACTTTTATGAATGTTAGATGAACACTGACGCCAGACATCTAATACTGTTGAAAAAGAAAAACACACACACCCACACACAGTCTCCCTGTCTCCCTCAGTGTCTCTCACACTCACTTTTCTCTTTCTGTCTCCATCACACATACGTTCTCCCTCAGTGTGTTTCAATTTCCAATTCCATCCAAATGTCACGCAAATTCTATGCACAATTTTAAAATGTCACAAAAATATAAGGCAAATTGGATGCATTTCCATCAGATGGGCTGCAGTCAATACATGGGCTTTATAGCCATTTATAAAAGTTCACAAAAACAGTTGATCATTATTGGCAAGTGTTGAGAAAACTGTCAGCTAAGGTTGGTTAGATCTCATGCACTCATCCAAAGGCAAAAATAAAAGAGATGCATTTGATAATGTGCACAGACAAGTGGTCATATAATAGCCACAGGCACTTTATACATGGAAGAGATGGTAAGTCTGACCTTTCAGTGAGTTGTAGAAGACAGATATTTTGTAGACAGCATTTCAAAAGACCCAAACCGACTTTAAACACTGGAATCCAATGAGATCTAACCATTTGTGTGGCTGATTATTCAAAGCCTGCGGCAGTATTTCTTCAGTAAAATGTGTTTCCACTGCTTTTATTTTTTAGACGAGAACCTAAAAAGTGTGATATTCAGGAACTCTCTGCTTCTATTCAGCTCTTCTAATTCCATAGAAAGTAACTGCCAAAACATAAAAAATAAAAAAAAACTTATATGGAAACAAACCTAAGCCACATCTTTCCCCTTTGTCCGTCTCTGTTTCCCTGTTTCAGTCAATTCAATTCATACTATTTTATTGCTATGAATACAAGGATCAAAGCAAGCATCTACATGCAGCTGCATAAAATCAAACTCTCTCTCTCTCTGTCTCACCTTCCTGCAGGGCATCCCTCATGATGGTCGCCCCCCTGGGTGGCTCCGGACCACAGGCTGACCTGAAGAAAGGCTCAACTTGCCGGCAGGCGTCCTCGGCTGGATTCAGACCCTCCCACATCCCCCTGAACAACTTGACCTTCTCCTCCAGCAGAGACATTATCTCTGCATCCTTCTGCCTCAACATATCTGACAAGGAGAGACAGACAGGAAGAAAGAGACAGGAGGGATGGTAGATGGACAGAATAAAAAGACAAAATGGAAATCACACAGGAAGGACAGAGGGAAAGGAAGGAAGAAAGGACAAGATCGAAAACACTGTATGTGAATACTGAAGGTATATACAGAAAGAGCATGTTATTTGTACTAAAGATGATCACACACACACACACACACACACACACACACAAACACACACACACACACACACACACACACACACACACACACACACACACACACACACACAGCATGCTCTTTTCACCTCTCATCTCTTTGGCTTTAGTCTCCAGTTGCCTCTTGTCGTCCTCCGTCTCACTGGGAATACCTTCATCCTCATCCTTCTCTCTGTCAAGCCAAAAAAAGCAAGAATCCTCAATAAGATCTACAGCATCTGCAACCATCCATCATTTACAACAACTACAATCATTCATTGTCTGCCATCAACCACCTTCTAAATCCGAGCTGTGAAACTCAAAATCACTAAAGGAGCCATATTAAAATATCACGGCCAGTTTGAGGGCCAAACAGGGCCTATATATGTTCTGTGTCAATTTAAAAACAATGATTCATACACAAGTATGAACACTGCATTCCTTCCCAAAAATGTCTTTCTATAAAAAAAGCAAGGCTATATAAAACCAAACCGCTTAAAGTGGAGAATGACATGATAAGTCCACTGCATCGTTCAATTTTTCTGGCATATTGTATCTGCAGTCCTACCCTGTATCCTTTCGATCACAAATAGTTTCATCCCATGGAATCAAAATTAAACAGGTAACTGATACTGAAGAAACCTATAGTGATACGTATTTCTTCTCACACATGCACATCACCGGCATGCAAATCCAACCAGAAGTAAATGTAATATTTTCATGTTAAACCACATGCCAAAATATAACAAAGTATTTCATAAGTGAAACACAAAAATACAGGGAGGTTGACTTGTGATTATAAAAAACAAAAACATAAAAAAACATAGACATAATGTCTACTAAGGTTATATTCTTTCATTAAAGCCACATCAGCTAGTTACAGAAGCTATTAACTGTCCTGATGCAAGCGATCCCCTGGGCTGCTGATGAGCTCATCAGAGGAAGGAGGTGGAGGGGTTGGAGTGCATGCAGGTATTTTGTCTGATCACAGGACGCTGCAGTGCATGTTTGGGTTTGTAGTATCTGCATGTGGACAATATTGAACTGGGCTGGTATTAATAGAAAATTAAACGTCATCTCACAAGCTCTTAAAAATTGTGTCATGGGCCTAATCTGGCCCCCGGGCCTTGAGTTGGACATAGGTTGTCTACATCATCTACAACCAACCATCATCCTAGTATGGTCTTGTGGAGCTCAGTGGTTAGAGCAAGGAGCCAACACTCCCGGAGTTAGGGGTTCAAATCCCACTCAGCCCACCTATACGACAATAGATGCCATCAAGGCACTCTAATACTGCATTCATGCCACATAATTATAACCGCTGATATGAGAGGATATCATGGCTGATACAGCAGCTTGATCAAGCACTTATTACAAACTGCTTTAGAGAGCAACAAACTGTACAATTAAGGGGAATAAATGACTAATTACCTCATCTTGGTTGCATACTTTATTTCTTGCCAGAGTGTGTTGCATCACATTCTGACATAAAGTATGTCATTTGATGGCACCTGGCACTACAGTAACACAACATTCATTTTAAGCATGGTGTCCCCAGTGAGACTTGAACCCTTAATCAACCCCTGGCAGTGTTGATGCCTTGCTACACCCATAGAGTCACACAGGTCTAAATATACAGTACATGATAGAGTTTGGCTTGGGTGGATTAGACAGTCAGGAGAGAAGTAGAAAAACAGCTCGTCTATCTGTGCGACTCCTGCCAACAGCTTGAGCTCCATCTTGTATTTTGACAGAAGTCAGAGAGGGATATGGAGGGAGAGGGAGAGAGAGAGTACTAAACCTCCCTCCTCCCCACCGGGCTGCAGTAGAATAATCCTCTGCTTATAGTGAGCTGCCCTTGAAGCCAATCCAACATTAGACTGTCCCTGAGTACATCCCATCCCCAGGTAGAGTAGCACTAATCCTCCTGACAGCACAGTCCTCTGTCACAGCTTACCGTACATTACTATCTAAAGAACTGGGCTGGGTCTAACTCCTGGGTTATGAGGGAAATAGAGGTGAACTCTCAGATGCAAGCTCTGAATGTAAAGCACCTGGAATGTGAGGTGCACTTTGCAACAGAAGTGAAGTCTTTAACTTAACGAGAAGGTGAAATCAGGACAAGGTTTGAGGAAGACAGGTGATAGACTTGGATCCAAAACTGCAGATTTAAAAATTACTATTACAAGTTGTTGTTTTTTTTTCCTTAAAAGGGAGGTTTTTTTTTGCTTTTTTTTTTTTTTCCCAAAACAGGTTTGCTGAGGAGACGTCCACAGAAAACAATAAAGCTCTATGGCAGAGGAAGGATACATATATTATTTAAACTGACCCCCACCCTCCAAAAAAAGACATACCAAATAATTAGGTAAATAAAATGAACAAAAAAAAAGGATAAAAATAATCCATACACATGTTTTGTTTTATTTTTGCAGGCCTACTTACATGGATTGCATGGCACCCTGGATGAGCTGCATCCAGGTGTTGCGTTCTTCCTTGGAGCTGGCCAGAACCTCCATCATCTCCGGCTTCTCAATGCCCGCCGTGATGAGGAAGAGGCCGCGCTCCTCGTTGGCTACCTCCCTAACGATCAGCTTCTGGAGGGAGATGACTGTGGAGCGCTGGTCCTGCAGGGAGAGTGGAGGGAAGGAAGGAGGGATTGATGAGGGAGAGTAGGGAGGGAGAGATTGAGAGACATGGCGACAAAAAGAAAAGGATTATTATGGGAGGGTCAAGGGAGGAGGAGGAGGGAAAAAAGAGGGGGAGAAGACAGGGTGGCCATGAAGGAGGGTGGGATGAATGAGAAGAGGGAGGGAGGTAGGTGGGAGGAACGAATGGAGGGCAAAAAGGAAAAGAATAATTATGGGAGGAGCAAGAAGTAGAAAAAAGGAGGATTGAGAGTGAGGAATGCAGGAGGGGTGAAGGAAGAGGAGAAAAAGATGGAGGAGAATAGAAGAGAGTTTAAAACAGAAAAAACAATGATTATGGGAGGTGCAAGCAGTTGAGAAAAGGAGAAGGAAGCAGGGAAAGATGATATGGAAGGAAGGTGTGTGAGGGAGGAAAGATACAGCCGAAGGATGGAAAAGAGTTAAGGAGAAAGGGTGAGGAGAGGTTGGGATAAAATGCAGCGTAGTGAGATGGTGGGGAAAGGCAGACAGATGGAAAGAGAAAAAAAAAATGACCATTAGGATCTAGTTAATGTTATCATCCACATGGGAGTCCACTGGCTGCTGAAGCCTCAGCGGTCTTGCCATCCCTCAAGGCTGTAAACTGCTCTCCAGATGAATCATATTTCAGTAGTGCAACATCATAAGTTGTTACTCACTGCTGCTCTGTAGCTGCTAAAAGGAGAAAATAACACATCACATCCTCTCTCCTACATCTTCTCTCCGTCTTTATCTCTCTCCTTATGAACTCAGTGCTTCTCCATCATCCGTGATTACTCTAGGACTCCATGATTATTTGTTTCTTACATTGCCTGGGTGCTGTGATCTCTGACTCTTGACCTTCTGACTACTAGTTGCTTTTAATTCCACTGATCGACGGTGGAAATTGAAGCTTATTCTATTACTGTAGTCACATTTCTGTTGGATAAGTGTCATTGCATCACATCAGTGCCTGTGAAATGAACATTTCACCCAAAATCCATACCAGTTCATATGGCTGTCATCCAGTCAAACACAAACTATTCCTCTGTTTGATTTCAGCAGGCTCAACGGAGACATGCCAAGCCTTTCCATGATGGATGTGATTATTATGCCACAGGCCTGCCTCTATTTCCATTCCCATGCTGTGTGCTGCGTGCATGTGTGTGTGTGCCACGCCATGAAACAGTTATCGCTGTAAACATGGAAAAAACAGCTCAAAGGCTATATAACATGTAGCAGCTGGGTCGGATGCCCGAGGCTTAGTTCAGCAGGTCCAGTTAGCTTGCTCCCAGCAGACAACGCTACAAAATGGAAGACCTAGCAGGCCGGCTAATGCTATCAGCAACAACAACAGTGGGATAGGAAAATACGACAACAAGGTCTCTGGCAATACTCAATAGGGCCTTTATTGCCTGGAGTGGGTGGAGGGAGGGGAAGAAAGGCAGAGGGGAGGAGAGAGGGAGACACACAATAAAGAAAGAAAGCAAGAAAGACAAAGAAAGAAAGATGAAATCAGGGCCTTACCAACAAGGCGAAGACATATTTCTGGTCTTTCTCTTGAAGGAAGACTAAGACGTCTGATAGGAGCAGAGCATGAACATCTGTAACACCAAAAGATAGAGATGGAGAAATTCATGTTGGACACAGGAGATGTTTAAATACATGAACACATTTCTACATTCCTTTACTCTACAATTTTACAGAGAGAGGGCAAAGTTAGTCACTAAATCAGTCAGCATGTCAGTTGTGTTTCCTCACCCTTCAGTCTTCCCTGGCTGTTCTTTAGCTGCAGCGCTCCATCGTGGAATAACCTCCTCCTCAGCAGATCCTCTCTGGCAAACATCTGACCGCTCTTCATCATCATGATGGACTTGCTGTCCATGCGGCTATGGAATTCCTTCAGACGACGCTTCTTCTCGTGCTCGTTCACTTTGCCGTCTACTGCCGCAATAACCTCCTTCACCAGCCGCACGGCGTCCGTCAGGTCATCGTAGTCGTCCTCACCCACTGCGTGCATCATGGGAAGACAGAGGTCAGAAAGGCAGGCTAGCAGTCTACTGATTAGAGAGAATTTTATCCCTTTAACAACAGCATTTCCTTGAGCAAAATATAAAATCCAATATCCTATTGCTGACAGATGCACGCTATAAACATTGCACAGCTTGTGAGTGTAAAAGAGGGTGAAAAAAATGTGTTTATATATGCAAAAAAGTCCCAGCCCCACTGAGACATGCATATGAACACACAGCATTTTACCCAGCTAAACAAATCACTTATTCAAGTATTGAGTCGCAAGATGTCTTCTTGTTAATGAACAATTCTACCACTTGAGTGAAATTGCTTCACATTACCAATGCAACTCAGCTTGTTTCCCCAGATTTTGTGCATTGTGATTTTGTGAATGTTTTCTCTGCACAAAAGTTGACCTATGCCAAATTATCCCAGCTCCAAATAAAAAAGAAAAACAAATACATAAAAGATTTAAGATTCAGATTTTTTTTTTTTTTTCGTTATTTACCCATTATTTATCCAAAGTAGGTTTAATACATGTTCTTTTGTGGCCTCACCCTGCCTCATATTCATACACCTCCACACTGATCTAAAACTAGCCCTTAAATTACAATGACAGAAAAAAACATATTTGATAGTTTTGAAAATTTGAGCCACCAGGGAAAAAAGAGGAATATTTATTAAAATCATCTTTATGGTACAGTTCCAAATTTGAATAAATGTTCCTCCCATAATTGCTCTAAGTTCACCTTTCTTACTCATAAAAGGTCCATTCATGTCATCTAAATTGGATTTTAGAACAAATACTATAGTTTGCCTCAGAATTCTGCAGCACAATGCACAGTAATAAGTCATTTATGCACAGCGTTTTAATTCAGTTTCTGGGGTTTCACACAGACACACACACACACACACACAATAGCACAGAGGTACACTGTCAGTGCACTACACCCTACGATGCAAAATTATGACTTTTGCCCCAGAGTCAAATATAACCCTTATTTTACTTCCTACACACTGTTTCTGCACTGCAACTGCCAGTGATGGCCTGTCAGTCAAATGTCAGTCAAAAGTCAAGTGTGTCTAGTGTTGATGGCTTTTTCCTGTTCATCAGGTTTGAGTTTCTGTAGGTGGCACTCTTTTCTTTGCCTGTTCAGCCATGGTGGCTATCGCTGCTCACACTAACTACCCAGCTCTTTCATTTATCACACACAAACCTCTGTTGCTCTGTGCAATGTAAAGGTAAAATGTACACGTCCTGCATGGCAGAGCATGCCGTGTGTGTAGTGGGTTTTTTGGTGTAACATGCAACAAACCAATCAGAGTGCCAACTCCCATTTCCTTTAAAAGCCAGGTGCATTTGCACCTTGGCAGACTGGCTATTATAATGGCATATTTTCCAGGTAAGAAGGAAAGTTTCTTTACACAGGAAACAGATTTGCTTGTGCGTGAAATGAAAGCATGCGAGCACATCATCTTCGAAAACAGCAGGACTCTACCAAAGCTCCCTGGGATGGAACAAGCAGAGTATACACGTGTTGCACACCCGCCTATGTAGGCGCGCATTACTAACTTCATAATGCATCCCTAAAATAACAGTGAAAACTGCACCACTGACTTCAGACCTGTTTTTTTTTTTGGGTAAATCACTTTCAACTGCCCCAAGATAGCAATGCAACAACAATGTGCCTGACCACACCTCATTTTTAGACCAACACGCCAATGGGCACTCAGATGGCCGCAAGTGCATTTGCTATTTGCACAAGGTGGGCACTGGATGGGAAAATGACAGCTATGTAGGTTGGAAACTCGCAAAGACACTTATGTTGCGCTTGACGCTGCTTTGTGTCAGGTGTAAAATAGAGCCCATGATGTGTTCATGAACTGGATACAGGTGAACCACTCTTGGGCTCTATCAGTAAAGCTATATTAGCAACAGTGAGTAGCACAATGGACATTTATTTATATGAATTATATGATTTTGAAGATAATTTCTTGAACATCAAATGAGAAATCTAATAATGTGCTTTATTATGGCTCAGGGAGCAGGGAGGTCAGAGGTCAGAGTCAGCTATAGAACAGCAGCCATGAAGCTGATTCAGTGTATTGCTCCAGGACACTTTAGCAGGGCACAGGTTTGCCAACATGAGAGACTGAACCCAGGAATTAAATTCCTTACTATAGCAATTCATTTAGAGAAATACAGATGGCGGGCTAGAGGTCTGCTGGCCAGCTCAAAACATCTGTGATATGCATGTCTTGTATATTGTGCACTGATTTTTTTGACTCAGTGTGAAATATCTTTCCGCTAATGAGAAATATTTTTGTCCTGTGCTTGTTGTGCTCCAGTGTTTCTAAGCATCAAAATAGTCTCTCTGTGTGAGAATGGTGTGTTTTTCTTGCTCGGTATATATCAGTGTTGGCAGGAAAGAGTGTTTTTAAAGCACCTTTGGGATTAACACAGAGCTCTCCCATCCCACATAGAACTATAAACAGGCTTTGGGATAGGATTAGAGTGAATGTACACAGTGGGAGGCCAGCTGACGAGAGCTGGTTTGAATCAGATACAAATATGGCGTGACATATTTCAGCTGCTCAAGGTGCGCTTGATCTATTACCCCATGTGCTAAAAACATCCATCTTGACATATAAAATTGATTTCATGTCATATGGAATCTTATTTTTCTAAAACTGTGTGAATAGACTTGAAAAATTCAAACTTTTTCAAGGACATTTCCTAAAATAAGTGACATTTTCTTGAAAAAAAAAAAAAAAAAGATGAAACGAAAAGTGGAGTGAACTTCAGTATATCACCAATAACTCTGGAACTGATTTGACAGATACTTTCAAGTTTTTAAAACAAAATTTTAATTTATGCCTGAATATGAGACAAAATGCCTTCAGATGGACATTGAAATTTCCCTCGTACTATCCGTTTGAGTAAATAAGTGCTGTCTCTTACATAATCCTGTCCTAAAGAGAAAATTATTGCGTTCATAATGAATAGAAGAAAAAAAAGAACACATCAATTAAGGACTCAAACTTCAGCAGCAGAAACTACAGAGGAAATAACCAATTGGTCGAATAAAAGAGAGAGACGTGAAACAGACAGGCACTGTCTCTATAGCTGATATACCGAAAAATGATTTATCATTTGAATGGTGATGTGGTCTCTGAACTTCCTCTATTCCCCAGCAGGTCTGATTAGAGAAGCTCTGAAATAACATGTTCAACGTTACGTTAAGGCAACAGTTACATCACATACATTGACACATACATTTAACAATCCTGGCCATCCAGATAAGTCTCAGCCAGGCTGACCTCCAAACTGGAACTTGAAGTTCCTGTTTGCAGTTTTTCAGGTTCATGGTAGTATGTAGTAAGGCAGTATTTGTTGCATGCATGGTAACATGAAACTGACCTTTAGTGTGCTGCAGCAGCCTCTGAAACAGCACTGGGTACTTTGTTATCCTTTGGGTCACCAGCAAGATGCACTCTGGGATACCAAGCCTCCGCACGATGGTGCTGCTCATCTTTTTCTGGGGGATGAAACGAGAAGTCATTTTGGTGAAATTACAAGAGTCATTTGCTGTACATGTCAAGACTCATTTGTTGTATAACAAATTAGCAATAACACTGAACAGGGTGTTATTTTTCCTATGATTATGGATGTGCAATGCTGTCAGCAATGGAGCGTCCATAATCATAGTAAAAAATCTCTTCAAAGGGTATTGTGGGATTTATATAACAGTTTGCAACACAAATGTGCTGGCTAAAATGGCCAAACAGTTTTCATACAAACAAAAACAGTATGAAGTGAGAGAGGCAAAACAAAGGTCATCAACTTGCCTCTTAGTTAAAACAAGAGTTGGCATAGAATGCCATTCCCATAAAAAAATATTTATTATAAAACAATGTCGTCTGGAAAATCAGAGAGATACATCTTTTTGCATGACGCATTATGATTTATTATGGCTTGATAAAAGTCCACCAATGTAGAAGTCCAAATTTGAACTTTTTACTGCTGCCTGAACTGCTGCTGAACTTTGACCCCAAAAACTGAATTGTTTGGCTCTCTACTGAACAATCATTAGTTACTCAGACTCACCCGATGACTTTGTGGTCAAGAAAAAAGAGTTTTGTGTTACAGTAAGTGGTTCTATGGCTGGACTTTTAAGAAAGAATTACCTTCAGCACCAGTAACTGAAAAATGCAGGATGAAGTTTCTGTTTGGCTGACGCATTTATCCCTATGTACAGCACTAATGCAGCACAGAGACAGCATAAATACATATAGTGGTGTCCACAAAGGACACCACTATATGATCCTCAGCTGAAGTGAAGGTCTTACTTTGATGAAAGCTTTGAAGCGTTTTTCTTTGGTCAGGAGCTCCTTGTAAAAGTGGACTGCTTCGTTGTGGCGGCTGCAGAACCTGCCGTACACCCTCTTCATGCTCTCAGCATTGGACCCTGAGAACTGGACCAAGATTTGACAGGCAAGAATAAACAATCTAGCCACCAATAGTCTATAGCATAACCAAATAAATACATACATAATTCAAGGCACTGACCCCTCCCCTAGCCTATAACTTTGTGGATCAAATGTGTATCAATGTTTTCTTTTCTTTTCTTTTCTTTTCTTTTCTGTTTTTAGACATGAACACCCACAAGGAAATACTGCATACAATTGTGTTGTATCCCAATATTCCAGTTACTGTTTGCAAGTTTCCACTATCTGTTCTTGGAGCAAGACAAGTGAAGGCTAGGGGCTCCTGCTCTGGGACATTTGCACTCTTGGTAATTGGGAACAAAACCAGGATAAGGATCCCTGATGCATCTTTAAGTTGCAAAAACCTGTATGCAGTGTATCTACTAAAACTCTTAGGATTCAAAGTGCTGACAATAGCTTTCTCATAGCTGAGGATGGTTCCCCATTAGAGGGATTGTTAAACTGGAAAATGATTTTGGACAGTTCACAAGATGATTTATGGACTATTTTTCTAATGCACATTTTTATGAAGAAAATATAAACTCTTCTTTTTAATCTTTTTGACAAATGACTTGGGAAACAGTTGGTCTCTAAGGTTCCAACAATAATCAGTCAAGTAAAATAACCTGAAGAGTGAAAATTAAATTCACTGTTGCATATTGGGATTTCAGGTCTGGGACTTCATCATAGCAGCCCTCCCCTCCTCTCACCTGGCTGACCAGGATGTCTCCTATCCTATTAATGATGAAGCCTCCCTCCAAGCCTCCTCCCTCCAGCTGGCTCTCCCTTTTCCTCTCCAGGAGGCGCAGGAGGTGCTGGGTATGGATCTCCAAGAGCTCATCCAGAACAGGGAAAAGCCTCTCCAACGTCTGCGCCTCCAGCTGAACTTCTTTCTGCAGGCCTTTGCTGTAGACCTCCGACATGATGCGTAACGTCCGGATGTGGTGCATCTCTGTCTGCATCAGCTCTGCAGGATAGAATGATCCGGAGTCAAAGACTGACATCACAAATATGACATTTATTGGAGGCTTTAATCCAAGGTGCTGGAATAGGCCGTCCACATGGGACTAACTACAATGTTCTCATTAAGCCAAATTTTCACATCAACTAAATTTTTTTTATCAGCTGATTGCACTACTTTCAGTTTCAGCAATTTGACACTTTCAACCAGAAAGAAAGAAACTTATCAGTGAGTACACCAGCTGGTGTATTGTTAGACTGGCATGAAAACTTGCAGACCCTTCCATGGAACAGCAGTGGATCCCACTGGCTTAGAAAGAACATTGCGTAACATATGATATTGGGTAGAGGCTTTTATCCAAAGTGCTTTACAGTGCCATGTGGGCATATAGTTTGAAAATACATGCCCACAAATAAAAAGGGGAAATTTGAAGGCAGAATTACCAGTTTCTCTACCAACAGTAGCTTCTGTAGCTTGAAGGCAATGCAGCCAAAAGACATGTTGCATTCTGATTAAAAGTGGCTTGACGCTGGCATTTTCTCAGTTTGAAAAACTTGCTCTTACTACCATTATTGCTCTCTCCACTTACATATACAACCCATAACAAGCAAATATGTGTTTGCTGTCTCGCTGTTGTTGAAATGTACATGCATTCCAAGAAATGTAGGAAATCGGTAACTAAGGTGCAAGACAACAAGGAAGGCTCAGGTAATGTGGGTGCACCAAAAAGCAAATTAAGACAATAAATCACAAACTTACTCCTGGAATGAACATCACAGACAGATCATAACAGTGTAAGCGCATCTGAGAGTGAAAACTCCCTTTATAAGGCCTTTAGCCAAAAGGCAGTAATCAATGTTGAGCTCTTTCCTATGGTTTTAAGTCACTTACTTAAGTAAACCACAAATATACCCACACTAAGTAGCTGTCCCAAATGTTCTCCTGGAGATACTAGAGACTACAGCTACACAGGAAGATCCTCCAATACCACAGGCAGACAGAATGAATTATGCTTGTTTACATCGCGGTTGCTAGGTAAACCCTATCTGAGAAGTTTGTGAGTAATATATCAAGAAATGTATGAAAGGGATGAGACAAATCTTAAGAAAAAAAAAAAAAAAAAAAGTAGTGTGAGTGTAAAGTGCAGTGCTCAGATGTACCATAGATGACGTCCTGTCTCTTCACCAGTTCTCTATCCAGCTGTTGCAGGTACTGTTGGTCCACACTGAAGCTCCAAGAGTCGGCTTCCAGCTCCTTCACCTCTGCCTCAAATTCCCCCATCAGCTGGCCGTCCATCATCTCGGTCCCTGCACCAACACCGCAGCCTGCATTTACACTCCACAGCTCACACTTTGATTTTACATATTATTTGCTGAATACTCAGTTCTAACTGGAAAATGAAATGGAGGTCTAACATTTTTGAGTTTGGAATTCTGTTGATTTCTACTGAAATTAAGTAGAGACACCCTAAGCCCTTGATTACTGCAGGCATATACTTAACTAATCTAAGTTACAAACACAGAGGACTTTTCCAGTATTATTTTTAAATTATCCAGGGAACACAGAACCTGCTGGTTGGAAGCTGAATATGAAATCTTTCCAGATTTGGTCACACTGCTAGGGTTGTAGTTTTGCTGAACTATTATTTGCTGGAAGCTCATAAATTAGATTAGCTTGTGAAAAAATCATTTTAAATCAATATTTTGTGTCAAATGATTAATATCTTTGGGAAACAGCCACGTAATAAGCTGGAAACTGTGCAGGGAACCAGTCATTATTGTATTATTGATTTGTTATCACCCCTTCTAACTATCAGATTGAAGTTTAATTATCCAGAAAATATATCCTACTACCATCCACCAATTCATTTTCTTCAGCATTAGACCTTGTTCTCTTAAACTGAGCTAGGGTAGATGGGGAAATTGCAGAGAGGTTGACTTTGTTCTGATGAAAATATTACCACTATTTTAATGAGAAATGCTAAAAAAGTTGAATTTGTCTGAGTGAGTATTTCCACTAGTTTGATTTTTATGCAAGATCACGGGAAATCAGCACTATTTGGCTTCTTGATTATTCAAAGGAAAGAACACTGACTGATTGTGATTTAAGAATGGAAGAGAGAAAAAAAAACTGAAACTTAACAGGTGTAATGAAAAAACTACAGCTCCCATGGAGTAATAAGTAATATATATTTAAAATCCAAAACAAGAAATACACTTACTTTTTTGGAGAAACAAAGTAACACTGACATAACTACAAAATTTTCTGAAAGTGGTTGCTCCCACACAGATCTGGCCCCTATATGGGGGAGGGGCATCCAACCAATAGTGTTCAGTCACACAATCAGATAAGGCACAGTGAAGCTGTTCTTGTGGCCTGTGGTGAGAAAAGCTCTATCAACACGCCTCATGTTGGTGTTTCATTTACTTTACCAGTCAGCTGTACATGACAGCTTCATTTCAGCTCCTGACATTAAAGCTGTGGTAAACTATCAGCTCTGAGTTTCAGTCTTAAATCCTGGTTGAACAAACTATGACCCTGTTATGACCCTGTGTGTCTGAGCTGGTGTGATGGTGCAAGGCTGATCCCATTAAAACACAAGTCATGTCTCTCTGTTTTCCAGTCTAGGAAATGGAGGCTCAGATCACAGCTGGTCTGCAGCTGTCCAAGGCAGTCAAGACACTGGTAGGTATGAGAGTGTGTGTGTGTGAATGTGTGTGTGTGTGTGTGTGTGTGTGTGTGTGTGTGTGTGTGTGTGTGTGAGAGAGTGTCTATGCATGAGAGAGACAGACAGAGAGCTGACCTTCATCAGTGAGAGACTCCATGGACTCGGTGACCTGGTTGGTTCTGTTGAGGGAGTCAGTGGACTGGGAGAGGTACCGAAGGCCTTTAATGGGCATGTCGTCAAACACCGGCCTGGATGCAGGGATTATAATGATAATATCTTATCACCACACTGAGGAGATACAAAGCTGGCTCACACATTATGTCACTGATCTACATCAGACATAGAATTCATATGAATTAAAAGCACAGACACCTAATGAATGCTTTTAAGTAGTTATCTATACTCATATCCATAAACACCCCATCACTAAGCTGTTTAAAAATGCACTGGTTTTCACAGTAAAATTGCATGCATTTTGGGGGGTATAATCTTGCATATTTTAAACTCAACAATATAATAACCTTAACAACCTTAAAGCAAAGTGATGATTCTTAAAGGGATGACAAACTAAAATATGTAATTCTTCATTAATATGTCAAATGTTAAAATATTTAATGCCATTAAAAGGGTGGCATCATTTCAGTGTAGAAAACACAAAATTGCAAGAATTATAAGTCTTTTCTAATGCAGAGAGAGGCATATCAGTTGATTTCTCCTGAGTCAAACCATCAATTTTACTTGAGATTAAAAACTACTTTCACACATGAGAGTGGAGCCATCCAACAAGGACACAACCCAAGTTTTTTTTTCCCCTCCCACCCACATTTGATTGACTCCACTAGCAGTAACAGGCAGTAGTAACAGTATGTGTTAGCTTGTTAGCATGGCATGCCAATAATTATTTTACCAAGCTGACATTATGAAGCTTTAGCAAGTGATTGCATCAGTGGTGGATTATCTCACTGTAAGCCTCCAAAGTGTAACTTTTTAGAAAGTGAGCTCTGCAGCAGTGTTTAGCTGTGAAAACAATTGCCAACATTGTTGTATCGCAAGTAAGACCCGGATCTATTTCAGTTCCCACAAACCTTTGCTGGACAGTTGTTGAGTCTTACCAGGATGGAGAGAATATTGTTACTGTACAAGGAGAACTAAAGCCCACCCAGCCCTGCTGCAAGGTATTACTGCAGAATACACAGCTTGTAAAACTTTTATTACAGTTATTGACTTTTAGGAACTTTCAAATATTGGTGGATGATGAAGATAATACTCAAGAATAAAACTGAAGAAAATCCCTGTTCGCTCTGGCTGTGTTTACCATCCCTTTCATGGTTTATTTCAGATACTACAGTAAAATAATAGTGTTGCCCCTGCAATGCATTACTGAGGTTGTAGCCAAAACCAATAACACATAAAATACTCGTACTCATATGAATAAAAAAAAGAAAAAAAGAAAATAATTAAGAACTACAACAACTATAATAAAGTATAAAACATCAACATAAAACATAAAACTCAAATATGAACATGACTGCGTGAGACTAGAGTTACAAAATTCCAGGAATTTTCAAAGTTGGAGACCTTTCACGGAAATTAACGTGAATACAGTGGTCCCTCGTTTATCGCGGGAGTTACGTTCTAAAAATAACCCGCAATAGGCGAAATCCGCAAAGTAGTCAGTCAGCTTTATTTTTTACAATTATTATAGATGTTTTAAGGCTGTAAAACCTTTCAATACACACTTTTCTCAGACAGGCATTAACATTTTCTCACTTTTCTCTCTTGTTTAAACACTCTCAAAGTTCAAACCTTCGTAGAAAAATAAGTCCCGTATTATAGAATGAACGCATTCTGTACTGTACAGGAGACACGGCACGGAGGAGATTGATTGACAATGGTCTACAGTCCCTTAGCCAATCAGGACGCAGAACACAATGCGCAGGCTCTCCCCTAGCCAATCAGGACGCAGAACACAATGCGCTGTTAAAAAAAAAAAAAAAAAAAAAGCATGCAAAATTGCACTAAAAAAAATCCGCGAAACTGCGAGGCCGTGAAAGGTGAACCGCGTTATAGCGAGGGACCACTGTATATGAGAATTAACGATAGTAAACTGGAAATTTGCAATATTGCAGGTTAGCCTATAACGGGGAACGTAAATGTAGTTGAAAAAAAAAAAAAAAAACATCTTGCAGCATAATCTTGGTTAAAACAACTAGATTTAATGCAAATTCAGTTGAATCTCTACCCTGCACTGTGCATTCCTCAACGCCATGCAAAGATCATTTCCTGCAAACTACAGCACACTATGTTTTTTGTTGTTCACTGAAAGAATCCATTCAAGTTCTACTCATAAATAAATTAAAGTCAAAAATGTAATTTTTAAATATTTGTATTAGTTTGCACAGGTCTGCTTATGACAAAACAAAATGTTCATATTTATGTTTGAATATGATAGTTTGTGTAACTTACCCCACATTTCCAGTTAATTCCCATTAATTCCCGTAAATTCCCATTAATTCCCGTAAATTCCAGTTAATTCCCAGGGAAAGCGTGGGAGATATGTTCCTGAGGCATGTAATTAATCAGACAGTACTCATGATATGTAATCTGAAGATGTCATCATTTGTTAATTATGACTGTGATTATTCTCTAGTTAAGAGTGTAAATTTTAGACACCATTATGTAACTCAAATTGTTTCTGTGATTCAGGATTTGTATCGGACGAATGTTGTTCAGGCAGTTTTAATTGTGTAAAAACCTTGTATTAGCTGTGCATAAAAAAGCAGAAGGGATCATAGTCGCAGCTCCACTCCAAAAACAATAGCAGGAGTTAATGAATGGTATTAAGGCAAACAGAACAAAAACCTGAAGTAGCTTCTCCATGGACCAGCTCGGTTTATTGAACTCAGATTAAGGTGATATAGTAAACCTATTCAGCCGAGTTAATTTTGAGTTATTTTATAGAAGCTGTTGGACTAGAAAAATGTGTAAGAGAACCATCCAACTTGGAATATTTCCAAAATTCCCCAGTTTAACTTCCCATGAAAAGTTTCTGAAAAGATCAATTGGAAATTAATCAGGAAATTTACCAGAAATTTTCCAGCTCTTTGCAACCTTACATGAAGCTCAAAATAGCATCACATGGACAAACATAGACACACCCACACACACACACCAACTCACCCGGCAATGTTGCTGATAGAGAGACTCTTTGACAGGTTGTTGCCGTGGAAAGGCATGATGCTGGTGTGTCTCCGTGATGATGGTATTGCCAGGGAGGAGTGGTCTTCAGGGGACAAGATGGCTGACCATGGGCGCTCCCTCGTCACGGTGGCTGGACCAAGAGGCAGACAAACAGACAGTTAGCAGCAGCCTGCACTCTGATGAGAAGTGTGAATGAGATTAAAATGACAGGGGATCCAAGAGGGAACCTTGTGGATCCCCTTTATACCAGCTCATTCTCACATTCCTCTCATTGTTGTGTACTGCATGTAAATATTTATAACTTACAGAATTTATTAAATTATTGTCCACCTTTTTCAATATGTTTGCATCTCACATTGCTTTCTATCTAAGTGAGTTCTGCTATTGACAAAAATACTGCTGCTTCTTTTCCCTTTTTCCCCACATCTTGTTGCTGGATTAAATACTTTTGCACATTTTTAATCAATGCATATCTACATAACAGTGTTGTAATTGTTACTTGGGCAGGTTTATGTAACCTCCATTTGTGCTACTCTAATTTCAACTTCATTTTTTTTTATGTACCCTATTTTCTGCTGCAGTGATTCTATTTCCCCATAGGGTTTAGTAAAAAGTTTCCCTTTATCTAATAATATCAAAGGGTTCATGAACCTTGATGGTATTTCCAGGAGGCTCTAACATATGGGGGTTCTTCAACAAATCCTTTTTGACCCCTAAGGTTTATTGACTTCCTTTGGATTGCAGAACAACCCCTAAGGACCCCTTGTTTTTAGAGGACAGGAATGGAAACTAGCCTCTTAGCCAACTCTGGTGCAGTTAGCTGCCAAAACTGAGGAAACACAAACATAAAGGGTCTTAATAGTGTGTTGGTTTACCACAGCTTCACTGTGCCTTGGCACTGATTCTTCACGTGACTGGACTTTATTGGAGCAATGCCACGCCCAAACCATGATGGGATGCCTATTATTTTACGTGATTAATCATCTAAAGGACCAGACAGACCTGCTTTTCGATATACTACTCAAGCATTTCCTTTATTTTGGCAGTTAGCAGCGCACTTACACAAAGGGGGATTAACTGAGTAATGCCCCAGTAAAACAAATCTGAATTAGAAACCTAGGCTGAGATGGAAATTTGTGGTCATGAAGATTATGTGTGAAATCCAGGTTTAGTTTGACACTCACATTTATTCCTCATTGTGACTGTGGGAACGGAGCTTGAATCTGGTACTGCAAACTGCTGTCTGGGGAACTAGCCACAGAAACAGAGAACAACAGCATAAATGAACAGAGCAAGTCAATATCAGCTACAGGGATACAATATCAATACTGGGGCGCTTTGAGGAAATTCTTACCTTCATCTTCACCTTGGCACATGCAGGCAGGCCGTCCCTGCAGCTCTTATGGACACAGGCATTACAGTCTGGAAAAAAACGGAGCAACAAGAAAGCTCAGTGAAAACCGTGGGGTGGCGGTGGCGGGGATGTGGGGGGGGTTAGAAATACTGACTGGTTTCCAAAGCCGGCCAGGAAACTTCACCAGCCCACTAATGAAAGACAGACTGGAGCTGAGCATGTGATGCAACCAAGGGTAATACTGCTAATGAAAAAAATAGAAGAGATACAGGCTGGGGAACAACACACACACACACACACACACACACTCACATAAAGACACAAACACACACACACACACACACACACACACACACACAAAGACACAAACACACACATACACACAAATATGCACATGCATTGCACGCACAAAAATGAGACTGCATGGGAAAATTTCTTTTACATAAACATTTGGAACACATATAATCATACATTGTGTTCAGTTTGTTTTATAGAAGATCTGTAAAATCTATAACCGTGTCATCTGGTCAAGTGAGGACTCTTGTTTCCCAGTATTCTAAAAATGGTTATACTTTGTTTCAGTTTTGTGCTATCAAATATTTTGCGATACCAATGGCACATTTAAGGTGGAGATCTGATTTTTACAACAAAAACATGTGGTTCTATACATATAGCCTACTGTAAAACTTTATACAAAAAAAAAAAAAAAAATGAAGCAATGAGAAAATGGTGTTATTAGTGGTCGACCAGGAAATACCAATGAGATGAACCGCCCTCTCTGGTAATGGTAAAGTGTAGCTTGACAGTAATGCTCCATAACTTCATGTTCATGTTTCAGAGTTAGCTGGTTGCTACAATACATTTATTTAATAGTGTGTTTTAGAAATTCATTTTTCCTACAGAAAGAAATGTAAAACATAATCATGATTAAAAAAAAAAAAAAATCCACAGCTCTCATCATATCATATCCATCCCAACCTATCACTGGGACTGTATTTACATGTTAGACATTTAGCTGATGCCCTTCAGGGGCATCAGCCCAGCAGGACGATCATGTGTAGCTCAGCAGACAGAACAATACACCACCACTGCCAGGGTTAGGGGTTGTATTCCCACTGGGCCCACCCATGTTAGAAATGTTTGCACTCAAAAGAGCTTTGCATAAAGTCATCCCCCAAATAGTACATGGTATGTTAACTATGTTTTGTAATATAGGGTTTAAAATGAGCTCCACAGTAAAACTAACTTAAATTCCTCTAATGATTTTCCACTCTTAATTGGTTTTACAAGAATTTTTCCTGCTTTATGTCAGCATCTCACTGACTCCAGCTAATCTCAGACAAAGGATCACTGTATTTGTCTGCTGAATGGACATCAGCCAAACATCTGCTAGTACAAACGCTCCTGAATACACCCTCACAACTGTCTGTGGCTCCAACCATCCGAACCAGACTGACTGTGTGCACAACAAGAGCTGTTTTGCCAGTCTGCGGCCGTGGCAGATTGTCACCATCGAGACGAGGCAGTGAGGAACGCTGTGATCCATCGAAGAGCTGGCTTCTCTCTCTCTCTCTCTTTCTTTCTCTTTTTTTTTGGCCTAATGCCAAGGCTTGTGCAATAAACTACATCCGCCTCAGGCCTGCTGCTGCTGCTGCTGCTTCAGTGTAAAACAGCTCAGAACTGTAATGTTGTTGTCTGTAGTGAGACTCCAGTTACACTCTAGTGCCGGGTAGTTTAGTCAGTTTCACTACTTCACACAGAGCATGAAGCTGCTTCAACAAAGTGTGTATGGTTTACATTCACATTTGCAAGGCAGGCACTGACTGCTTAAAGCCAAAGTAAAGACAATGCTTAATAACTAAGGGCTAAAAAAAAAAAAAAAAAAAAAAAAAAAAAACTATATCAAGAGCAGATGCTTCTAAACAAGTCTGGTCCCAAAGTTAATGAATCAATTAACATCCCATCACGCTTTGAGTGCAGTATCCCTCCAGTATAGTTCAGACACTTGAAATATGAAGACACACTTCAGCAGACCTTTGGTGGATCAATGCCCTACTAACAATCTCCATAATTTGGCAATTATGACTAAGTTATGAGGAGTTATGAGTATAAATGTGATTCACTTATCCAGAGCGGCCTACAATAAATACTTGATGTTGTGTATCCACTACAAGCCTTTCTTCAAAGAGCTGGCTTCTTTTTTGCTTTATTTTCAGTGTTGCTTGTTCTTGACGATGCTGGGAGCTTAGCACATTTTTTAAATTAGAAATAAATTTTTAATTAGATGAATTCCATTAATAAATGAGCACAACACTTAACAGGATTTCCCTAGTGTTACAGCAACAGGAGCCATGATCAGCGTTTTTCACAAGTAGCATAACAGAAAGAAAGAAAGAAAGAAAGAAAGAAAGAAAGAAAGAAAGAAAGAAAGAAAGAAAAAGAAAGAAAGAAAGAAAAGGAGTTAGACTTGTGGACTTACGTGTACAGTGGAAGGCTTCCTTAGCGTTCAAAGCCTTGTTGCACTGAGAGCATTGTGTTGCCTGGACAGAGCTGACCGGTGTGAACAAATGACCATTCACTGTCCTCTTGTCCTTCTCCTTGCCCTCTTTGTCTTTTTCCCTTTTCTCCCGATCCTTTTCCTGCAAAAGTGGAAGCAACAGGGGTTAGGAACACAAACTGACATTGCCATGACAGAAAAATAACATTTTTTCATTGGCCTGTGTCACCATTTTACCAGCTCGCTAGGTGTTTAGAGTACAACACAGCTCTGAACGCTGATTAGTTACCTGTGGTTTAGGCTAACTTATCAGCCACTAACACGGTATCTCAGCATTTGTCTGGTTGCTGGTGTTAATTTGCACCCTGAATCCAGCAGAGCAATACTAAACTCGGATATGGCGCTACACAGCAGGGGAGGTTAGCTCATTAAGTGATGCCTTGTTTATGCTGACAACAAATTCTCTCATTAAGAGACAAAGTGACCTTTTAAATGTTTAGATGTATTCTAGCCTCAGACAGAGCAAAAAGGCAGCTTTTTAAACTATAGACAGACAATGATGAGAAAATGGCAGTTTTTTTGTTTTTTGTTTTTTGTTTTTTACAGCATTACTAATTAGAGGAAAGTGCTTTAAAGGTCAGCGTAAATAGCAACAGAAGCATATAATAAATATTAAGGTGTCATCAAAGATTATTGACATTAACTGACCATTAATTCCACGGGCTGGCACATTTACAATTTACATTTTAGTCATTAAGCTGAGAGCTTGTATTCAGGGTTAAATATAAGGTATTAGCAAAGCGGCTTTGGTGTCTTGCTCAAGGACACTTCGACAGGACTTGTGACTGCTGATTTATTCACACTGCCAAGGAATCAAACCTCTTCATAGCAGTGTGGTCTTCCTACACAAATGGAAACCCTGCAGTCTCTGCACTAGCACAGAGAAGTCACATTTAGCTGTCAGTCGTCTCTCTACACTGAGCTGAATACAGTGATGTAGACAAGAACAGAGCTCTTACTCTCTTTTTCATCACCGAGGCTCCACCCAAACCCAGAGGAAATGGGAAAATGGAGTTTCCATTTTTTTTAATGGCCAGTCCGGGGCCTCTTTGTTTGAGAGGACCACAAAGCTCTGACATATTAGTGCCCATTTAATCCAGCAGCTTGACGATACTGTGAAGCTTGCAGTTTTATTGCCATTGCAACACTTTGCACTTTATTCTTACTTCCTGCAACTGCAGCTGTCTCACCAAGAGTGAAGCACACTGTCAGACTTCTACAAACTGAAGGCTAAAGAAAGTACACTTTCAGTAAGTACACTGCAGCAAAACCACACACACACACACACACACACACACACACACACACACACACACACACCTGTAATTATTATGCCTGATTCCTTATTCTTAACCACCAGCTGAACATCGTGGAATAGACATAGAACAAGCATGAGAAAAGAAAAAAAACAAACAAACAAAAAAATATATCCTATGTATATAAGCATAACAAGTAACTTTGCAGCAGAAGCATAAAAGTAATCACTTGTGACCATCTGAACCAGAAATTAAAACAGACAAAACAATGCAGATAAACAGGCACTGAGCTCACTACGAAGGAGAGAAGCGCCCTAAAGAGACATTTCAACATATTGCAAAAACTACTGTCATACATACTATCAACATGCCTTTCACTGAAATTTGACGGAGAAATCAAAGACTTTGTTTGCTCACCTCCGAACAACCCTTCCACTTTACTGAGAAGCTACAGCTCTCTTTGAATCTCCTGTACAACATCCCTGGCTGTGGCTGAGTGGCTGATGCTACCAGCACTGACACTCCATCAAGGAAGCAGTGATGAGGAAGTGGCATTTCAGCAATCTTCTCTTACATTTGGTACAGACAGTATGATGAAACAGCACAAACTAGATTCCCCTTTCAGTGCTGACTTCATAATGAATAGTAAATGTCTGTGGGTACCCAAAAACAGATGGGCTGGTGATTAACACAAACTAGATTTGACTTTTAAGGATTTTTGGACCTTTATTAGAGGTTATTGCGTACTTTGAGAATTGTCTTGAATGTTATGGAATATATTTATTGTCAGCTATACATGCAGCCATATGACAAACATGATGATTATTGAAGTCAAGTTGTGTTTGCTGTTTAAGATTAAACTTTTGTCACCACTTGCTCAATATTTTCTGTATTCATGCATGCACCCTGGCGCTGAGATTGTGATAGATTTTATTTTATTTTATTTTATTTTATTTTATTTATTTTTTTTGACCTTTGACAGAGGACATGCCAGAGGATATCCTGAACTTGTTCAGGGTTCTGTCACTTTAAAGCAAAGCACTGACTGAGGTTAGAAAACAGCCAACTGTCTTCCTGCTTTACTTCCTGTCTCCCTCTCAGTGTCTTCTATTTCTGCTGGTTACAAAGAGGAAAGGCTGTGCCCAATTTGCAGTTTCGACTCAGGGTCAGCACTTCAGTACAATGATCTGAAGATTCATAACAGTTTTCTTTAGCTTCTTAAATCCTGTGCCCTCGATAAGATTCACAGGTCTCATATCTAGTGTAACGAAATCTGTCGGTAATTGCTCGTTTCCATGTCTCTGTGAGCGGCTGCCTTAAACTTAGAGTTTTTTGGGTTAATTGCGGATGTGAGGACCAAGCAGATGGGCCATAGTCATTTCACCACTGTACGTGGGATGGGCCTAGCAGAGATACACATAACATATATTTTAAATTAGCCTTGTAAATAGATTTACTGACTGTATTTTATGTTAAGTAAATCTGCTCAAATAATTGCAGAATGGCTGACTAGCTATGCAACTTACCCGTTTCAAGTGGTTTGCAATGTTTGATGTATTTGAATGATGAACAGATTCTTGCATACAGAGTTTGTGTTAAACTTTAACATTTTCCTTCACACGTTTGAAATGCTGTCATACTTCCTCTGAGACATGGTTATAGCCTGCCTAGTTTAACACCAGCTCACACCACCTAAGGTTTCAGCTTCTCTCATCAGTTAACCAGCAGCGCATGTTGTCATGTGGATTTAGATTTCTTTTTTTTTTTAACAAGTGTACCAAAAGCCCTACTAGAATATAAAAATATACTTTTGATTCCCCTTATTTATCCTCATTGAAATGTTATCCCTGTGCATTTTTGTAAGATTCTATCTATTTTCTACTGTTATTATAATGCACACTGACTGACAAGAAAAAAAACAAAAAAAAACAACTGTGACTTGAAGAATCTCAGTCGACTGATGGGTCTCCAACAGATGATTTGATTTGTGAACTTTCAGGGGGCAGCCCCACAAAGAAGTCTATATCACAATATTTTACCACTACAGTTTCTAAATTGGAATACTGACCATTACTTTTTTTCAAATCAACAAATCAACTAATGAAATTCCCAAATCACTTCACTAACTGCTACAATAACCAAATTGCAATGTTTTATTCATGCAATTTCCAAATTGAAATACTGAGCACTGCAATTTCCAAACTGCCAATTGCCAATCAATGATAAAACTGGATTTGCTCCCTTACTTGCAGCAAGAAAGGAACGTGCTATTTTACATAGGTTGTAGGTAAATTACCATGTTTCTGTTTAAGACAGAAACACGTCTTGTCACATCATTAAACAGTTCATAACGTGGTGGTCAGAGAGATTTTCACTGACATATATTAATTATAATAATATTGATAATACATTAAATTTAAAAGTGCTTTAAAAAAAGGGACACTTAAAAGAGTAAGTGATACATCAGTCTGATAAGGAACACTATACACATACAATAAAAGGGAAAAAAAGAGAAGAATGCAATAAAAAGAATGGTGTATTATAATTTTTGAGGTGTGTTTTCATAGCACTCTTATGAGATGTAAGTGGATCTGAGCTCCTGGTGTGACGGGGGAGAGAGCTCCAGAGTGTGGGGGTGGCGGAGGAGAAGGCCCTGTCCCCCCAGGTTCGCTGCTTGGTTCTGACTGCAGAGGTGAGGAGGTGAGTGTTGGCAGATCTGATGGAGCGAGTGGGAGGGTGCTGTAGGAGGAGTGAGGAAAGGTAGGACGGGGCAATATTTTGGAGGGCTTTGTAGGTGAGGAGGAGTTTGAATTTG
This sequence comes from Myripristis murdjan, assembly GCF_902150065.1. Lineage (NCBI taxonomy): Eukaryota > Metazoa > Chordata > Actinopteri > Holocentriformes > Holocentridae > Myripristis > Myripristis murdjan. Next base: position 18,322,302 of record NC_043982.1, read on the forward strand.
ATGTGGTATTCAACAGAGAGTCAGTGGAGGTTTTGGAGAACAAGGGAGATGTGGTTTCTGGAAGGGGTGTGGGTCAGCAGTGGGCGGCAGAGCTCTGGACATATTGCAAGTTTTTGAGGAGATTTGAGGGGGATTCTGTACAGTAGGGCACTGTATTTAACTTCAGCAGCTAGATGGCTGAACTGGTAACTCACTTGGGGATCATGGGCCACAGAATTTGTCAATGAATGGCTACAGGTAACTCTCACCCTCACAGTATAATGTTAATAGACTGGATTGCCCAACCTAAAATGCATTTTAAGCATACCAAATGTTGGCTCTATAATATGGTTAATGCCCCTTGCCATTGTCGAATCCACATTGTTGCTGATTTGTTGATATCTGGTGTAGTAAGCCATGTTTATAACAGGTCTCCAAACAGCCACACACCCAGAGTGACCTGGAAGGCTGCAGGATTTGAAGTGACGTTGAACTGATATGGTCCTTTGGGCTCTTAATTCAATAACTGTTTTTTGTTGTTGTTTTTTTTTGTTTTTTTTTAAACAAAATAGCACATCTTGCCTTGTGCTACCTCATTTTAATTAAGAAGCCTTCCATTTTGGTGCACTGCCCATTCCCACCCTTGTGCCAAACCCAGTGTGCAAGCACAAAAATGCCACACGAATGGGAAAAAGTGTTTTTCCAATGTCACCAAAATACCAAGAAGTCAATGGAGAGTGATATCGGACTGATGGGAATGACCTCTGATTTGTCTCAGCTGAGTTTTAGGAGGTTTGTGGTTATTCATAAGTTTTTTATGTCATTGGGAAGGGTGGAGTGTGTAGAGCTAGTTATGGATTTCATGGTAATGTAAAGCTGGGCACCATCTGTGTAGCAGTGGAATTGAACACGGTGTTGACAAATAGTTTGACTAAGAGGAAAGGACCAAGCACTGAGCCCAGAAGGTCAGTTGGTGTATTCATACCAGCAGAGTTTTAATCATACCCTCCCTGAAAATGTCATTGGCTGGGATATCCTTTGATGATCAAGGCTATACCGTAGACAACATTAACAACAACTTAGGTTGTGTGTAATAATTTTAAATTTCATTTTTTGGTACCAACTTTATCTTGTTGTGATTAACCAAGAAAACAGCTTCTACTAATTTGGTTATGTGTTACCACAGTGTGACAGAAGTCAGACATTTAGTAGGATAAACAGTGTTGATGTAATGCAAAATATGGTGTATTTTCTTGTGCTTCATAATGTTTTTATGTCTTTCCGTATCGCAAAATGGACTCAAGGCTGAGTCTATTAGCATAGCACAACTGTTAACATGGGAGCTGAAATTAAAGTTTTCTGCTCTGGTTAAACTCTCTTTACTGTCTGTAGCGGTCTTTTCTGTTAAAAAAAAAAAAATAAAAATGGACCATTTGGGAATATTTGGAAGGGAAAAGTCAAGAGAAACACTCTCCTTTTGCAATGACAGCTAACCTTCAACCCAGCCTTAAGCAACAGTGTTCCCAGATGAACAGGTGTGTGGGGTTTCATGTGTGATTGGAGTGAGTGAAACTATGTTGATGGTACAAACTGCACTTACTAACACCAAAGTGCTGTGGTAAAGCAGTCCTGATATAACTAAGAATGACCAACATATTTCATTAATGCACCAGGCTACTTGCTGGTATGTGGATGTAGAAAACTTGTTTGACCCCACTGGCTGGTGGCATGGATGCATATTGCATTTTGTTTCAGGTTGTCATGGTTTTGCATCACTTAGTGCATATTGTATTGCTCTTGGCACTCGGCAAGGCAAAAACGTTACACATAAATGAAAAAATGAATGAGTAAATGAATGAATGAACAAACAAAATGTATGAATGCACACACAGAGTCTCGTTCTTATAGCAGTGCTCCACTCAAGCACCTATAAAGGTTTAAAGAAGAGGAAGGCCTTTTAGTAAGACAAATTATTCACTAAGCACACTGGAGACATCCGGACCCTCTTGGTGCTCATTTAAACAGTAAAATGACCAACAACATTCATTCACTCTCTCATCGTCATTAGCAATGCATGTCTGCCTTTTCAGCTCAAAGCCCAAAAAGCTAAGTGTTGCTGCAGGAGCAAGAGAAAGATAAATAACCTACAGGCAACATTCAGTTTTTGTATTTGAATATTTGTTTTTTCACATCTCCTAAGACATTTTTATTTCATAAAATGAAAATAAAAACTCCATGTTCTCTCACCCTGGTCTTCTTGTACATCTTGTTCTTGAGGTAGCTGAATGTCCGGCTGACCTTCGTCACACTCTTTCCCTCAGTGTCACTCCGCAATGGGCCAGGTTCCTCCTCTGATATACTGAAATATGAACACATACGCACACGCACACTTTTAACTTTGCGAAACAGCTGCTTTCACAATGTTTATGGCCATTTGTCCAGAAAAGGGAGGCTTCTTTGATTAGGATAGTTGTTCTATGTAACAGCTCTGATATGTTGATATAAATAAATAGCACATTGGAATAAGGAACTCAGTGTGGCTCTTCAGTTCACACATTTTTATATTGTTCTTTAAAACACAATGGAAGTTCAAAGTGGATCATTTGAGTGTGGTGCTGAAGAGTCTTTTTTATAAAAGGTTCTTAGTACCATAATGGGTTTTGCTGATGCTCCTGATACAATACAGAATCCTTTTTGCTAAAAATGTAAAGATCTGAGATGCCACTGAGAACAGCAATAATCCAGTATGACTGACCTGTATGCCACGGACCCAGAGGTGCTGGAAAACGACCTCATACCTGGAATGAAACAGGAGAGGAGATGAGCACTAGGACTAGGGATTTGGACAACTGAAAGAAAACCAATACATTGTCAAGTCTAGAAATACAGAAGCAGATTTTTTTAGATACTCCCCAGTGAGAAATTCTCTTTTTCTACCCTGTTGCTGAGCAGCAGGGTCTGCCAACCGGGGAACTTCCACAGATTTGGCCACACTGGGGATCAATCGTGGGAAGGTTTGGTTGGAGGATGACCTCACTAACCACTGAGCCAACCCGCCACCCTTAAATGTTTAAATATTAATGACTTCTCTGACTTATTGAATCACACTTTGAACAGGAGGTTGTTAGGTCAAATCTGAGCTACAAAACTCTAGGCAGGGATAAATAATGTGATATGCCCTCTTCTGCCTCAACCAGCCACCTCAATACCAACGAGCAAGGCATTTAAGCTTCAGATGTTCCAGTGGAGCTGCTTAGAGGCCAACAGCAGAGGACCAGCTTTACTGGGAGACTTTGACTATAAATGTGTGAATCAATGGGAATGTGAAGTAGGGTGGGGCTGAGAAAAAAACTTGGAGCTCAGCAAAACATTCCTGGAGAGATGTTTAGAAAAATAATTCTAATATTGATGAACTATTGTTCCAGTTGGTATTTTGGAGCTCTGTCAGTGACTCTCTGGCCTAGTTGTGGTTTTAGGCTGAATATATTCAATATGGCTGCAAAAAGCAAACACATGTAAACCAAAACATGTTGTGCATTAGCTATACACTTTCAAGCCTGTGCTTATTTGATTTCCTTTAATCTTATTTATATTTAGATTCCAAAAGCAACCGCAATGCCTGATAAATAAGACTTTCTACCAAATATTCTGTTTTAAACACAAATATGAAAAGTATGGCTTGTCTGTGCCACATGAGAAAAAAACAACCCAAAACAGGACAAAGAGGGCAAAGTTCTGACCTGACCAGTCAAGGAGACAGAAAACACCACAACTATCTTATCAAAGTTAATGGGAGATGAGAATAGAGAGGAAGAGTTTAGCACCTTTGTGTAAAGCTTACAAGCTTAGCTTAAATTTCTTTTGGAGAAGAAGGAGTTCTTCATTTCATGTGCACAGTTTGAAAGTCTTTTTTTCTCTCCATTTCCACCGGTTTCTTCATTTGTATGCAACCTAAATTTAGAGTAATCCAACCAAGGCCAACAGAGTATTGGGCAGGGCAGGCCAACAACATATTCAATCACATTTGATTCAACAGGGATTGTCAGCACAGAGTCTGCTACCTAGGTGAAAGATATAGCTATGTTTTTCTACAATATCAACTCATCTACAAAACTATTCTTTTTGTGCTTTCACTTTGCAAGCAGCTTGAAAAAAAAAGTCACTAGAAGTTATTTCCTTGTGGAAATGTTTACCGCACTCCATCTTTTGGGCATCACTGCCCTTCAGCATCCAATCACACTCTGCAGTAAGTGTTGTAATTTTTGTAATTTACTTTTCTGATGCACCCACTTTCCCTTAATCTGCTTCCTGTACTTCTATCTCAGTTTATAACATGGCCATATAATATGTGATATATCATATGGACTAGCTGACTAGTTTGAGAACATCGTCTGGTATATATTTGCAGCTGTGCCCCGACTCAAAAATAAAGCGTGTCTTATGGCTGCATACCATTTTGCTCTATTGAAGACACTGATGTTAGAGAAATTAGTATCTGTGTCTCTTCTGTGGTAAATTTCTCCATGTATGATGTTGAATTCACACACACATGCATGCATGCATGCGCACACACACACATAAGTCTAAATGATGAAAAATTGAATGAACGTTTTTTGAGCACCGGTACAAAGCTGGGAATCTAGACTTAAGCTTTTTATGCTTTCGTGCTGTCAGTCCCTCAGATTGAGGGGCTGACAGCAAAACAGGACATTTAACATGCATGGTCTAGGCAGCTAATTTTCTACTATCAAGCTGTGTTGTAACTGCAATCAAATATCTCAACATGGCCAATTACCCACAGAAATGAGGAAAAGTACACTACCAAACAACAAGATTGCTCTCAAAATATATAGTACACCACCAAGTGTTTTAGGGTGGATTTTTTCCTGGAATTATGTGCAATCATATATCACACTTTTAATTTCTACAGTGAATTATCATAAATATATGTCAATAGTGAAAGATTTCTATTCATTCATGTATACTGTAGTTAAAAATATACAGATAGTAAACATGTTATAAAAAAAAAATGTGTCACCCTCTTTTGATTAACAATTGCAGACTAGTAATTACAGTTAATTACAGTCATGATTAACAAACTAATCTTGATTACCAATTGATTTATAATCATAAACCCTTAAAGTATGTAGTTGTGTAGCTGATATCATATTGTGACGTCACTCCTTCATTGAAACAAGCCTCCTTCACCATGTGAACTGAATCCTTTTCAGCAGGATAATCAAATGCATATTCAACTTTCATATTCACATGGAGAATAGCTAGAACCTGACCTTATGGGCTTTGAGTCTGGGTTATAGTACTTTGAAGAGGAAAGGCAGATCCTGGTTTCTAATAGCAGAGGTCTCTACTCAGTAGCTGCTATTTTTTTGGCTCTGGCATCACTGCTATTTTCTACTGCCGCTAAGGCTAGCGTACTTACTCAAGTTATCTTCATCATCACTAGAAGAAAAGTCCTGATAAGTTAACTGAGACTTAGATTTGTTGAGGATGGGGGAGAGGTTGAAAGAGAAGGAAATTCGCCTCTTACGTCGCAGGCGTCCTACCGCTGGGAGGGTTGGAGGGAGAGAAAGAACCAGATACTGATCACTCAATAAAACAAACTGACAACAATCCAATAATAACACAGACCTGCTGCATGGCCATGTGGGTAGCTAAAATATACTGGATGCTGTAAACACTCAACAAAAGAAATCATAAAGTACACCTTTTCATGGGCCCCAAATACACCCTTAAGTGTAGCTGAGGGGTGAGAGGTTACATAAAAAAAAGACTAGGGAAAGGTTATAGGCTTGACCACATAAATACCCCAGGAAAGAACTAGTAAAGTTATCAAGTTATCCAACAAGTAATTGAGGAAACAAGCATCTATCTACAGTACCTATCTTTTGACCTGCCTTCCTATCTACTGACCTAGACATGTGCCTAGATACCTGCCCATCTACCCATCGATTTGTCATTTTGTCTTTTCATCAACCCAAGTCTAAGTTTTATCACTCACCATCAATGTCTCTCTGACTGATGGCAAGCATGGATACAGACTTGGTGAGCGGTAGGGTCATCGGAGGAAAGTTCTGTCGCAAAGGCCGATACCTCCTTGACTTCTGGAATAAAGAAAAAAGGATCAGGTCAAACGTATTGTTAAATGATAATAATTAAAAAATAAATGAATAAATAAAACACAGTTGGTCACAAAGTGCTTGACAACTCAAGGACAAAGGACATGAACCCATGGCATGAACTGAGGATGTGCATGAGGAGGCCTTGGAGGCCTTGTGCAAAACAAAATGAAAACATGAGATCTGTTGGTCAAAGTCGATGAGTGTCATGACTGACCTGCTCATCCAGTCCACTGTGCTCCCCCACCTCCTCCTGCTCTTCCGTCAGGGAGACCAGAGAGCCCAGGGAGCCCCTTTCCTCACTCTCCTGCCGAGGAAGCCTTGGAGGCTCTTGGATGTGGGGCCCATGGGTGCGGTGGCTCTTAAGCTGCTCGCGGGCTTCACTGAGGCCCTCCAGGCTGTAGCTGTACAGAAAAACAGAAGCCAAGGGTGATTCTGGCTGAAGGAAGTCTGACCATCGTAAACACGCAAGCGCATGCACACACAAACCCGGTCCCTCTGCGAAAATGCTGCACTGTATTTTTCATCACGGCATTATGCATGCAAACACACACATACAGAAACAAACGCACACACCTATTGCTGCTACAACAGCAAGTGCACATGCACTAACGCGCGCACACACACAAACACAACACACAGATTCACAGTCCACAGGCACAGCTGGTCGTCCACAGTGTTTAGCCAACTGAGTTATCACTGGGTTCTGGAGCAGATTTACAGCTAACGCAGCAGTAAATGATTTCCAACATCAGCATCAGTATACAGCCGTGCTGTTGTGATTTACAAACCCAATTACATCGATCTACTACTGGAAATAAGAGTCCTTGAAAAATCGAATGCAATGATTATGAACAGGAAAACTACAACTACTATCTGTATGAGGTATGCTATATGGCTGCAGCTCTATAGCGTCAGGACAGACTTGGTGATAGTTAAAGCTGCAGTAGTAAATCTCTCTCCTCTTCAGCCCTGGGGTTTGTATGGCATTCGATTACCTACCAAATCATCAGTCCAACACATTCAAATATCACTAAACTAAACTGAACCAAGCTGAGTAATGACTCAGGGATTATCACCGACCAGCATGAAGCAGCACTCACCTATCCTCAGGGCTGTGCATTGTAGATGACTACATCTGTCACAGTATAAGGCATGGGCAAAACCTCCTACCAGTAGTGGTATTATTTATTATGCTATAGAGCTGACAGGTCAGGCTCAAGACTGAAAAACAGTAGCTGCTGTAGCTCTGTGCTGTGGACTGCCACTGATTGACTGGGCAGGGCAGACACACATACGTGCGCACTCCACACACACACACACACACACACACACACACACACACGTGCACACTCCACACACACACACACACACACACACACACACACACAGACACACACAGACACGCACAGACACGCACAGACACGCACACAGACACGCACACAGACACGCACACAGACACACACACAGACACACACACAGACACACACACAGACACACACACAGACACGCACACAGACACAGACACGCACACACACATACAGAAAATGCAAATCAAGGGGCATGTAAATCATTGTGTCGCATTCAAAGTAGATGATTGTGTTGCTAGCAAGCAGAAAACAATCACACACATCCAAACAGTACCTGAGGCAACTAACCACATCCAGGCCATGGCTCAGGGGAGGATCAGGGGGGCACCAGCTGATACTAACGGGGAGGGAGGTGGAGGGGGAGGTATGGAGGAGTGATGGAGTGATGGGGTTGTGGAGGGAGGTAAGGAGGGGTGATGGTGGAGTAGATGGGAAAGGATATGGAGAGGATGGAGTTACTGAGATGACTAAGGATGGTGACAATGTCATGAACTGTCTTGTTTAGCCATTTACTGCTGTTGCTGCACTAGGTTATGCTATTCACCACTGTCAGAAATCACAACAGTGGTAGCCATTACAGTGCACACTAATAAAGCAGGCATTTCCATCTTGAATGCTGTACGATGTGGCCTGGTGGTTAGGGCAGTGGTCTCCAAACATGTGCTGCTGAGAGCTATGTTTCTGCAAGTTTTCATTCCAACAATTCCCTGATCAGCACACCTTCAACCAGACAGGAGGAACTGTTCGGTGGAACTACACAGTGGAACCAGTTGCTATAAACTATTGTGGTATGGTGGCTGGAATGAGCACTAAAATATTACATTATTACAGAGGGACCAAACAGGTTGAGCTGAGAAAACTCAACATTCAACTGGGAAAATCAAAGGCCCAACTTACAGTCCCTCAAAAAGGAAAAGTACAGTTACATCAGCCTCATCAAAAACAACTCTGGAGACACTAGGTATTTGTTGTTCTACAACAGTGAAACAGTGCAGGGTCTTCATGGAGAGGCCAACAGCATCCAACCCATAAGCTCTGCCATTAATCTCTTCCTGGCCTCAATCTATTTGGGATCCCCCACCTCTCTGTCACTGCATTTACAGTAACTCACTCAGTTAGAAGTTGAGGAAACCATCTGCAAAATGAAATCCTTCAGATGCTTCCTGGATCCCATCCCGACTCCCTTCATCTCACTGATTTCCAAAGTCATTAAACACTCTCCAAGCTGGAATTATTCCATCTGCATTCATGACTGCTGCCATCAGCTCCAACACAAGAAGCCAACTAAGGACCTGGAGGTTCTGGGCAATTACAGGCCTATCTCTTCCTGGAAAAGGTCATTGGCACTCACCTGCAAGACTTTCTCAAATCAACAATATTCTTCAAAAGTTCAGGGCCATGGTTTGGTTCAGCCCACAGCCTTGAAACAGCTGCGTGTTCCCTGACCCACTTGCAGTTTTTGACACTATTAACCATCCCATTCAAAAGTGGCAAACAAGCTTCTGGGGTGTTCCTCTGTCTTGTTTTAAACATGGGGAACCCACAGGGCTTTGTTTTATCTCCTGTCCTTTTCTCCATATACACAAATGAGTCGTCGGACATCTGGCACCCTACATCCTCTCTACGAGCTACTCAGACTGCAGGGGCAGGTGCTGCAACAGGTTGTGACCTACCAAGTACTTAGGCACCAGCTCAACTACAAATGGTGCCATTATAACTGTCACTCCCTGGTTCAACTACTTGGATCAACATTCACCAATATCTGGTCCAACACCTTGCCTCAGGCTACAATATAAAAAATATCAAGCATCTTTTTTATCTCAAAATATTTTGAAGATCCATCACCATAAAACCCTTGGAGACTCTGAGACTTTGGTCTAAGCTCTGACCTCCTCTAGGCTGTGCTCTTCATCGGGGTCCCTAGCACAATCCTCCAGTAGCTCCACTATATCTATAACAATACTGCAAAAATATCGGTGCATCACTCCTATCCTGTCTTCACTGGTCTGGCTCGATGTCTCCTCCAAAATTCAATCAAAACCCCTATTTAGACTTAATACTGCCTCCACAGAAATGCCATATTCTACCACAAAGAATTTGTTACCCGACAAACCTCCATTGTCACCCTCGGTTCAATACAGCCTGCTCCTCTAAGCCTCCACAACATTACAGTGCTCTATGGGACACTGGGTTTTTTGTGTGGCTGCTTATTGTTCGTATTACAACACAGAACTATAGTGTCTCTCAGCCAACTAGCTACCAGACAATTTCTTGCACATTTCAATGGGTGAAAGAGACCAAAACTTGCATTTGAAATACTAATCCTTTAGTGACAGAGCAACAATGCAGCAGTAAACCAGCAAGCATGCATTAAAAGTGAGGCTTTAAATATCTCTACACACGTTTCCAATACACCCCACCAAGCAAAATATAGAAATCAATACTGAAAACAGTTGAAATGATAGGTGTAATGTATAGGTACCTTCTCCTGTGAAAGGTCGGCTTCCCCTCACCAGGACTACGGATGGAACTGGAGGTGAAGGATGAACCAGAGATAGGTAGTGGTGCAAGATGGTAGAGATGAATGGAAAATGAAGAAATGGCAAGTCAATAAAAGCATCATGCATGCATGTGCGACACTCTTGGTGAAGGCAGCATGATCCATCTGGTGGTGTGGATACCTTGGGGCACTAGAATATAGCTTCTGTCTATAGTATAGAGGCCTGTCTCTGAATACTTATAGTGATTACCAATGATCATCAGGGACATGCCACCATGTTGAAGCAATGACAGCAAACAAAGAGGTCCTAATGTAATTGCCTGTCCCTCCATATGAAAACAAATAAAATGAGATTTTCACAAATGAATGATATTAGAATGTAGCAAAAATGAGGAGAACAATCAGGAAGGAAGTGGTGTTGAGACCTCTTTTTCTTTCACTTCACTGTTAAATAATGGTTCAGTAGTCATGTGAATATTGCAAGAACACTAAGGCCCTGACCTTAGACATAAGCTACTTATTTTGGGATACGTGTAATATTGGTGATCTTATTCTAGTTGTACACTTATTGGAAGTCTCTCCAGAAAGAGCATCAGATAAATCCCTAAAGCAGTCTTTTTCTGGTTCCATTCCTCCAACATGGTGGTATATCCCTTGTAACCCCTAGCAACCACTCTCTAGACAGTCCATGGCAGACCTGTGTTCAAAGAGTCAAACTACAATGAAGTTAGGAAGTGAAACACAGAGAAAAAGAAACAGATGGCAGGTTCCTCATTCCCACTGTACTCCACATTAGTATTGTTGGTGTGTGTGTTCATGTGAATTTGAATTGGGGTGTGTGTCAGTGTGTGTGTGCATGCCCCGAGCTCCCTGCCTTTGTCAGGCAAACAGCAACACAGCTGCTCACAGCAGGAGAAGGAAACACACAGCAAGGACCAGAGGGAGGCAACACCAACAAACTATAACCTACTGACATCTACTGACATCTACCGACTAATACTAGACTGGCTTACACAAGACTGACTAACAAAGGTACCTCATGTCTAGGGCTGGGAAGCAAAATGACCCCAAATATCATGTCAACAACATTCTGCCTATTCTACTGATGTCTGCTAACATCTACTGTCTTACACCAGACTGGTTATCACCATCATCTAATGTCTAAGGCCGGGAACTGAGACAGCCGAAAACACCTAATCTTGATGTGACTCATCAACTTCACAGAATGAATAAATAATATTCTGCTGAGTACTGCTGCACAGGCCTATAGGTGATGAGACAGGACACCGTGTAGGCATAACTAAGTGTGCTGCACTAAGGCTCTGAATTTCATAAATTGCTATTATCATATTTATACTCAGTCTAACCTACAGTACTGGACTCATAACTTAGAGGATGGTACATCCATTATCCAGTGTAAGATTTTTAGGATTTTTATAATCACTCAGATACCATATTCTGCCATTGGGAATTAGGAATTAGGAATAAGAAATAAGAAGAAATGTTTGCAATTTCTTCTGAGACATTTTACACATTCACATTTCACCACAAGGATCAATGGTCAGTTTCCCAAGCCCAATTTCACCACAGGTATCAATTAAGTTTAATCTAACCTAGTGGCTTTCAAAGAGGGGTCCCAGGACTTCCAGGGGTCCCCAGAAAAATGAGGAATAGTTTAATCTTACTGTAATTTAATTCAAAAGAAATTATACATATTGTATAACAGGGATATCAAGGACAAAATCACTTCAAATGGTGGTCTGTGGCTTAAGGGGAATCAACTTGGGAGTCTGGAACATGAAAAAGTTTAAAACCCTGCTTTAAACTAATGTCTAATGCCTTTCATCAAAATTAGTCAGATGTCCTCCCCTCAGTCTCTTTTTCCCTGTCTTACCTCCTCTGGTTCATCTCTGCGTCTCCTCCGTTGTTCTTTCCAGGACCCCAGCTGTGTCGGCGGAGGGGCGACAGGGAGCGAACGCTGGGCCGGAGGAGGCGCCGTGGCACCTCCGTCACTCTGTCTTTGGCTTCGTCCTCTGCTTCCCCTCCTCCTCCCGCCCCTGCCCCTCCACCACCGCCCAGTCCTGCAGCGATGGAAGACCCTGTCTGGCTGCTCTCCTCTGGGCTCCAGCTGCAGCCCAGGCCCTGGCTGCCCTCAGGGCTGGAGCTGGATGGGCAGACACTGGCGGTGTCGTCTGTGGAGGAGCAGGAGACAGAAACTTCGCTGGTGCTGTCTCCTCCTGTCACTGGCACATCACCCTGCAGACATACAGAGAAAAGCAAAAGCCTTGTTTAAACACTTTGCTACCTGGCCTCCTGTTCCAACAGACAATTGATAAAACAGAGAAAACGCATAATACAATGTGCATTAATACTCAGTTCACAAGTGACTGAACTCAACTGAAAGGAAGGCACGCCCCAAGCACAATGGGATATTAAGTAATTAATTATACCTGGGACCAGACAGTCTCTTTATGTGGAAGGTATAGCAGATTTAAGTCTCTGTGAAGTAGCAAACTATATGTAACAGCTGCCATTTTAATCCAAACTGTCTAATGGTAACAGAAGTGTAGATATTTTAACAATTATTCTTTATTTATTGTGTTAATTATTCTTTATTTATTGTTACTATACTTAAATCTGTTCATTATTATTAGTTTCTTTTCTTTTATGTTGTGTGTTGTTATTGTTAAGTACTTTTGTCCTTGTCCTTTAATATAAATGTAAATATATCAACTGGTGTATATTAATAAGAAATTATGATCGTAGTTATTACTATTGCTAATATTGTATTCTTATTATTATTATTATTATTATTATTATTATTGCTATTGTATCATTATTCTTCTTATTATTATTATTATTATATAATGGTTATTGATAGTAGTAATATTTAAGAAGCAGGATAAATCCATCAGGTACTTGTACAGGTACTAGTAGAGGGGGTGGGATTACATAAGTTTCGACTTCTTCCCACTCCTTTTTGAACATACAGTAACTTCATTGTCTGTTGTTATTCATGTTGCTTTGTTTTATTGTTGTTCAAAATAAACTTTTCAAATCAAAAATCAAATCAAGCATAGATAGCCCCAAATGGGAATTGAAGGCCTAACCCCAGCAGTGTTGGTGCCTTGCTGTATCCATTTAAACACAAGATATGGAACTGTAACTCTTGCTGTGCCAGTGCTATGCCTCAACATCTGAGCTATAATGACTGTGATAATCACAGGAAATGTTTTTGTCTGCCAGCAACAGTGCCTAGCAATTCCTAAAAATCCATCACAACATTCACCATTATACTTGCCAACTATGTGTTCAGAGTATGACTCCCAGTGATGGTTGGTTATCTGCATACTAACCTACCAGCCATGGCAAAACAAATTCTAGGCTTCAGTTGATGGCAACTTTCCATCCTTGCCATATGTGGTTTCTAAATATTTGTTTTATTATATCTTGCTATGCTTAGTTTATTTTCTGTTTTCTTTCTTTTTCTTTTACCATTTTACTGCTTTAATATCTTACTTTCACAAAAGCCCTTCTAGGGATTGGCTTTGCAAACTAGCATCAGCAGCTATAAACAATATGATAATTGCATCAAACAACTGATTTCAGCTTATCTATATATAATGTATCTTTCCCTTTCAAATAAACCAAAATTAAAACATACAAAATAAACCATGATCACTTTTACAGATATCTATTCAGCATTCCTTCATTGTAGCATGAATGAACAGAGTGCGGGGAGAGCTACCTCACCCACAGGAACAGGGTTTAATGAAGACCAAATGCCATGGCTTAAGGATAATGAGCCAGAGCCACTTTATAGCAACTCTGACATTAAAACACACACCAATAAATGATGATGGCCTCATGAAAATGAACATTTCCCCCAAAAAATATCTATTAACGTTGTTTACAGTGTTTTTACAATTTCAATCATCATTTAAATTGACTTTAATGCCTGAGGCCTTGTGGGGCTGTTACATGGAGTGCACTGTCTATGTGCACGGTTGACCGTGTACTATGACTGTCAGCACTGTGTGTGTGTGTGTGTGTGTGTGTGTACACTACTTGTTTTAGTTTTTGATGTATCTGTGAACCAGTGGCAAGCAAGCAGTATCTGACGTAAAAATAAATAAATAAATACATAAATAACAATAAAACAAATAACAGGTTACATGAAGCTCAATGCATACAGCAAGGCACTAACACTGCCAGATTTATACTACACTAAACTAAATTTATACACACTATACTACACTAAACTGAGATTCAAATTCTTTCCTACGACTGTCAAAACTTGCTGGCACTCCTTGTATTGTCCTGTTCAACCAACCACACCTATCTGAATCCTCAGTAAGATAAGCAGTGGCAAGAAATAGTACTTGAAAATAATATCTGGCCAAGTCTGACGGGGGGAAAAAATCTTACACATGCACACACACACACACACACACACACACACACACACACACACAGATCTTAGTCACTTTCAGCTAATTCGTAGGTGTGAGTTTTAACTGGGTCCATTGTGCTGCCAGCTGCAGTGCTACAGCAGAGCATAGAGCTGCTTCTGTTGAAGGGCTGGGAATGAAAGATCTGCTTTATACTGTGGACATGACTTCCTCTGAGAGAGCGAGAGCGAGAGAGAGAGAGAGACTGTGAGAAAATGCATGCATGTGTATATACTCAGAGAAGAGAGTGTGTATAACTGTATTTGTGCCTGTGTGTGTGTGTGTGTGTGTGTGTGTGTGTGTGTGTGTGTGTGTGTGTGTGTGTGTGTGTGTGTGTGTGTGTGTGTGTGTGTCCATGGGTGTGTTGAGGTCAAAAGGAGCAGTCTCATGACTTCAGTATTAGACCTACCCGAGAAAGCAAACAGCTGAGTTCTGAACTACATTTTGGGCATTTAGCTAATGCTGGAGTCGTAAGCAGTGAGCAGGTTAAGGGCGAGTGTCTTGCTTAACTTAAGGGTGCATGGACAGGAGCACTGAACTATTGACATATTAGCTGTCTCTGCAGTCAGTGGGATACGACCAATTACCTTTCAGTTACAGTGCGGTCATTCTTCCCACTACACTATCCTGCAGTTCTATATTATTTATCTAACATAACTATGCCATAACCATGAATATTAGTACTGTATCTTACTACAGTCTATGCCAGGAATAGGCAACCATGTTCCACAGAGGGCCAAGAGCCTATTGGTTTATAATCCAGCCAAAGATTTGTCCAAGTGATTTAAATGAAAAGCCAGAGACCCTGACCCTGGCATGGTTGTGGTCCCCTCTAACCTCTTGGATATTAACATCATATTCTCTGAGGCAGCTGGTCTTCCTGCACCAACGTCTGCTCATTGTTTACAACGCAAAGGACATACTGCTCACACCTCTGAGAGCATGTTTCAAGTATTCAACAGAGCATACTGAGAGATACAAGTGTTTCAACTTTAACCAAAGTGCGCCTCGCTTCAAACAGACTTTAAACAGCAGCAGAGTGACAGCAGGGGCCATAGCTTGCACTTCCCCAAGCAGCAGGGCAGATCCACCAGCTTACAAAGATTCTTAGTAGATGTTTGGTATCTCAGCCTTAGGATACTGATAAATAAAAAGCTGAGCACAGACTGACAAAATTGCTACATCATACGATGTACCATATAATCCCTACAGGGCGGTTGCAGTGGCACATACTGTATAAGATACACATGCTAGCACTTCAACATGTGTGTTTGGACCACAGTCAGAAGATAACTTGTTGTAGTGCAAAAATACATAGGACTCTCTTTCAAAACCAAGGAAATACGTTTTCCCTAATTTTTGTTACATTTCTAAATTTATATTTCTAATTTTTTGGTAATGACCAATGCAACCAGTCTTACTGCTGACTATTAAGTGCCTTATTGAAGAGCAGCTCAACCACAGCTGCTGAGTTATTGAGGGAAGACTGAAGTATGTGTCTGTTTACATGTATGTTGTTGCTCACTGATTGTCCAATTTGATACAGAATCTGAACCACTGGTCTCCTCATGGTACTGTTATCAGTCAAGTTCCTTCAACAAATGGTTTTGAGGTAGTGCAGAGTGTGAATTGTGGCGTGTTTCTTGTACCGTGAGTGTTTCTTACCCCAGCTGGTGGGGGGAATCAAACTGGCAACCTTCCAGTCACAAACTCAACTTCCCAACAACTACAAGCAACAAATCAATCAACAGACCTTTCTGAAGACACTGTCATCTCCTGTCTCAATACCGAGGAAGCTCTCTGTGTCACTGCCAGAGTCTCTGTGCGTCGTGGATGGACAGCTGGTGGTACGACTAGTGATGCTGGTCAAACTGGGTGATGCAGACTGGGAAGAGCCTGGAAGATACACAACAACAAGACATAAGCTTTAACACTGAAAAGCAACAACTCTAAAACAGAGAGAGGGTAGGAGTGATGTTAACGAGAAAAGGTTTAGCTGAAAAATCTGAAAAAGCAAGCATGTTAGTTCTAACAGAGATTTCCTGCTGGGACTGCTGGAGGCGCTACAGGAATCACCAAAGTTAACAAGTATTATCATACCAAAAAAAAAAAAAAAAAAACATTCTGGATTTGGATATTTCCCACTCTGGACCTACCTGCTTACCAACCAAACTAAAACATACACACACATGTCTTCTCTGTTTCCAGTCCTTCCTCTAAAACATATAACATCAGTGGAAGGCCCTCTGGGAAGGAATAAGGTTGTGAGAAGTGGTTAAGGACATACCAGATCAATGGCTAACTGTCCTTGCACAACCAAAAAGCAGCACTATTGAAAAACTCAACTCAATGTCTTGCATGTATCTTTCCAAAAATGACACCGCATAGTCCACAGCCCCTGGGGTTGAAGAGTTTTTTCAAGAACTATTTCCTGCTGAAAAACACTGGGAAACTATAAATCTACCCCCCAAGGAGTATAAATTCAAGATGGGTAAATAAAATGTGCTGGTGTTCTGAGTTTTTCACATGTTATGTTTTTGCATTTTGAACACACGAATACAGTGAGGATTAAAGCCTCACTGTATTGGGGTGCCAGGAGACAGAAGATAGCAACAGACTGGACACCTCAGCAAATCACACAGTCAGTCTGGATGGATAGAACTACAGGGAAAAATGCACTGGGGCATGAAACAACACAAGCGGGCAGCTCAACGGCATAATGAGGTGGAGGCTGCAAGAACCAGGAATTTAGGGACACATTTACTGATAAAAGTTAAGATTCAAATCCTTTAAAGAACCAGATAAAACACCAACTACAAAGAATTTTGTTTGGTTACTATGAGAAAGCTTTTAAACATTCGTTTATGTCACATTTTCATTATTAAGCTAACATATAACTGCACAGTATCTTACTTACTCAAAATATAAGATGAATGAAAATTACAACCATATTTTCAGTTTCAGCAACTTAACACTGACGCCTGGTTGCCAGCCTGGTATCCACTTTTAAAAGTTAGTGTTGAGCTCATTAAGCATTTCCATGGTACAAAAACTATTTTAAACCAGGGTTTATACAGTCTGTAAACCTCAGCCTGAAAACCTAACTGTGTGCGCTGGTATCCCTTATACACCAACAACACAAGTAGTTCCCAGTATTTTGCTCAGCACTGCAGCTTGCATTCGAATAACTCATACCGTCTAGTTGCAGGATCGCACCAGACCCACCATGAGTCATTTTTGGGTATGTACCCATGGTTTAATCAGCGCTGTTGCTTTAAGCCCCCTCACTGAATGGGAAGTAATCCACCCAACAGTCCACCCAGAAAACAATCATTCGTTCTGCATACTGTGGTGCTGCAGTCTATTGTACATGTAAGGACATGTACAGATAATATCCCAGGCCAAACTAAAAGAGGAAGACTGTACCCAGCCACAGTCATTTAACAGTGGGGCTTATTTTAGCCAGCAGCCAAGAACAACTGGGTGAGATCATTGACTAAGTTTGTTATTTTGCATCATTTCTGATGTCTATTTCTGCCTGAAAAACGGAAGTTAATCTTTATCCCTGGGGAACATTTTTCATTCCCTGCTTTCATGTGACCTGGGGGATATGGTGCATGTGTGTCTGCAGTCAAAAAGAGCCTAGATCCTGTGTAGTTTAGCAGACAGAGTAAGGCACTAGCACAGCTAGGGTTAGGGGTTCCACTGCTGCTAGAGTCACACCTAACATAAAAATTAAATAAACAAACAAAAATAGGTGGATATGCCTACACTAATGATACCTTAAGATACTGTGGAATAAAACTGCACACCAAATGGCAGATGACAAAGCAGCTGACTGGTTATGGGCTGGGGGTTGCAGTGGGAGTGGCCATGCACTGAGCCAGTCATTACTGCATGCCTTTACACCACAGTAACAAGCAAGCAAACCACAGGGGGTGGGGGGGAATCACAGCCTTCTTGCAGCTAAATAACTGACAGATAACCAACCCCTCACACACATGCCTGTAATTGCATATGCACGTAGGCCGTTTCATGTTGTGATCAATCCAACAAGGAGTACTCTGTTCAACTCATTTAGTCCTGACTGCCTGACTGAAAGGCTGCTGAGTCCCAGGAAGCCAGGGATAATCAACACTTCAAATCATTAAATTCAATAGACATACTGGTGAAGAAACATACTCAACAGATGTATTATTTAACTGCAGTGAAAACCGGTTATAAGTACTGTAGTGTCCTGTAACAGAAAGGTTGCAGGTTTGATCGGTGTAACTGCAAAGCATCCTGTCAAACAGTCCTTGAGCAAGGCAGTAAACCCCATCCTGCTCTCCCACATGTTCATCCCATGTAGGAACACATCAACAACAGGCCTTGTACAGGGGAATGTCTTATTGGCTGTCACCTCATGACCTCATCAAAAGCAAACCGCATTACATTCCAGCTATGTCCCAAGATCAGACAACATACTAATGCGAAACAGTAGCTACAGTGCACTCATCTCCACAGTGTACTGTTTTGGCAGTTAGTATGACATAGATTAAACATACTGCTTGATTTTTTTTGTTTTGTTTTGTTTTGTTTTTGTTTTGTTTAACTAACCAGAAATGATGACGCACGTCATGTGACACACATCATGTGCCCTTCTGCTGCCTCGTAACTGAAGACCGGAGACGGAGTTGGACAACACAGGAGCTACTTCCTTCAGCATTTCTGTAAATAAATAAGGACCACTCCGCCTGCCTTGGCCGCAGAAATTCATTGGGTTGATGCATTTTTTCTTCTACCAATAAAATCAAATGAGGCTTATTTGTTTGAGCAACAAATCTGAAGTAATGTCTTATATCAGCAATGTTGCAGCGCATGTAACTTATACTGTCATTACGTAGATGTTTTTGGTCCAAAATTGTCTTCTGTGTCATACATGAGAGGGATGAATTTTCTTTTTATAACAATGCACCATATGTATATAACATCTGGTCTTATTGAATTTATATTAAATGACAGTGCCATGCCCACAGTATGAACAGCTACTTAAATTAGCTACTTAGATGAGTTCTATTATGCACTCATCGTGGACACTGCCTCTCATTCATTTTGACCCGAGTCAGACCTGTGGCTCAAAGTCAATATCCTCTTTCTTGTAACTTCAAAAGTGAAAAACAGCATACAAGCAAAAATAAAAAAACACTTATCTCAACAGATATTTTAGTTTAGATTTGGTTTTCCTGAGTTCCTCATTTAATTTACGATTGCCCTCTGAGTAGCTCCTCCCTTTTCACAACTCACTGTATTCTGTGAAGACAGTGCGCAGTAACTGCACCCTCAAAATACTTTGCAAATGAGTATGTTGACATTTTTGACTATACTACATTGTCATAATTCTCAAAACTTGGTGACAATGAGTATGTAGTATGGTTTTGGGTCATGGTGTCTGTGTTCAGCACAGCAGACAACACGGTGTTCCAGACATGCAGCCACACGGGTTAAATGTTGACCTGTGACCCTAAGTAAAGCTGTCTGACCTTGACCAGGGCGGTTTTGAAAGTTGACCCATTCACACTGACCTCTGACCACCATTTTCCCCAGTCACTAGTGTACTGTCACCAGAGGAATTACTTGAAGTCACTATAACCAAAATATGCAAGTGTATGTGTATGTGTGTGTGTGTGTGTGTGTGTGTGTGTTTGAGTCGTGAGACGGACAGAACTTAATGCTGGGTGTTTTCTCAGGCTCCACCTCCTAACACCTGTCCACCAAAACTAGCAGGGGACTGTGAGCTTTGACAGCTGTCCTCTCTTGCTCTCTCTCTCCCTCTTTCTATCTCTCTCTCTCTCACACACAGCACAGGTGTTAAGCTCTGCTGAATCAGTGGGTGGTTGGGGTTGTGAACAAACTGCTGTAGTGCTGGAAGGCTCACATGGTGGCCAGTCTGTCTCATTGCTCTCACACACACACACACAAACACACAAACACACACACACACACACACACACACACACACACACACACACACACACAGGTAGACTTTGTATGTGATACACTGTCTACTGCTCATTTGTAATACGAGGGCCAGAGGCCACTGTACTCTGATGGAATAAAAGGATGGAATGTTGATGTCATGTGAAAATATTAGTACATCAATTTTCGATTTTTCATGTTTTAACTTCAACTAAAAGATGAAGTGCCTCTGTGTGGGTTGAGAAATCGCTACGGTACTTGGTCATTTGACACTTATTCATAACCCACTGAAGCATCTATAAAATGCATGGTGGTCAAGCTGAAAACAAGGCTGTTTTCTCAGTTGAAAAGTGGGCATTTTGGAGATATTAGGTTTAAAACTGTCAGCAAGAAAATCATTACAGCAGCGCTAGAATGATCATGGATGACAGAGAAAGTAAGGAAGTGAGAGCCAAGAGGAAAAGGTGAAAACGTGTTTGAAACCTAACTGTGCAGGACAAACCACTCTAAAACACCTTTCAAAGAGAATACGGTACACCGCATTCACTGTAAGTGAAACTACAGTTCCTTAATTCATAGAAATTTCATAAACTCTTGTTTCTTTGTGTTCGAAACTAAAATTCTGCCTTGCACCAAGGGTGTAACCAGGGCGTGTCTCGTTCTATATAAATAAAGGGTACTAAATTGAACAGGACACAGGCTACCCATGATAACTGTGTTATCATGCTTTAACATAAAGCAGCAACGTGACTCCAAATACCAAACAAAAGCCTGGTTGTGTGTGAGTCAGCAAGAGGTTAGATTGGGAAACCAGCACCAGCCTGACCAGTGCTGCCTAAGTGTAGCTGTGGCTGGTAAAGTTAAAAATCTTACACAAACACATGACACAAGAATATGGGATGCTGATCCAAGTCCTTCCTGTGTTGGAGGCAATTCACACCAAGCCTTGTGACTCTTAAGCCTTACTTCTCTATTGCCCATCACCTGTTTACATCTCCAAAAGCAAGTGTTTCCATTCTGCAGACAACAAGACGCTCAAGGTGCTGCTCTTGCCAAGATGATTTTATTTACTCTATTTACTTTGCCAGTCTAGACCTTCATGTAACAGGGCACACAATCACACAAGTGTTCCTACTGCCACTTTAACACCTAACACGCAGGCTTTATTTATTTATTTATTTATTTATGCATGCCCTGAACTACCCCCTAAAAAAGCAAATGGCATGATAAAAAGACCTGTATTTCATAATCTAAAAGATGGTGATTTATGTATAATCATATTACACAGATTAGAGTCACATTGAGATTGCCTCACTGTAATGTGGAGTATGCCCTGATACGCTTGCAGCTATGCACGTCACCTGTTTACAACCTCTGTCAAATGAGGCTGAAGCCGATAATTACCAGGGACTGTTGCAGGCTTTACAACATAGGACTGAAATGCCAGTTAACCAGTTTACACTGAGCTCAAGTCTTTGACAGTAGTGGGAATATAGCTTAGTGTAAAAAGAGTCGCTGTTGTTGGAGCTGCAGTGTCTCCTCTTTATAAACCCCAGCTTTGTATAGTGCATGCAACACATAATGCGGCATATACTGACATCACACTTGTACGCAGTTCAAAAACTGCTGAGGGGGCGCATCCCACAACATGGTCTGAACACTGGCCACTAACCTCAAGCTGAGCAGAGTCTCAGCACGCGTCAACCCTGATCCTGACCAGAATGGTTTTGCAGGTCAACTTACTGCCATCACTTTACACTTTCACATGGATGATCAACCCCTCTGAGTTCCCTCATCCGCATCTGCTTTACCAGCCACTTCATCTGGGAACTAAGCATCATTTGGAGTCCCATTCAATTAATTTCTCTTCTGCGAGGTGGTCAAATAACTAAAGTAGCTGGTTGCTTTTGAGATTCACTAGCCAGTGTGAACATTTTCCTGCCATGGCTGCTTCTGATTGCTACCTGTTACCACATAGCGTGACTAAAAACTACCAGAGAGGTTGGTGGCCAAGTTAGAGGGGGTGAGAGAGAGATTTACACTTCAAAGGAAGTGAAGTTGACTCATCCCAGCTGCTACATTCCCTCCTGCACTTCCATCAGTTACTGTGTTTACATGCACTTTAGTAATCAGGCTTTTCGTCACAAACAGGGAATCATCTGATTTTTGAAATACCATGGAATGAGAGAGCTGAACGTCTGGTCTTTTTACATGTGAGCATGTGATGATAAAGACAACAGATAAGTAAAACTGACATGATAAATACAACTAACACACACTGTACAACACTTTCTGTTCCACATGGTAAGTGAAGAGTGGCTAAGAATTTTATTTCAGTGTTATCTGATGAAATTATAAGGCAATGGAAAACACTGCGTGCTTCGACCCTCTGCTCAGGGGAAATCCCCACAAGAGGCTGGCTGATGGGTGCCAGCTGCAAGTCGACTGAGGAACCACTGACAGTGGTGGTTAACAGTCCGGGGTGTCAGCGGTGGGGTACAAACCCGATTATTGGAGTAGGGCATGTACATGGGGGTTTTGTGTAATCAGAGTAAGATAACAAAAGTAAACATGCTACCTGATTTCCTTCAGTACTCACAATAAACTGGTCTCTTGCGTGCATGTAAACAAAGTGTCTTGCTCTTTCTTTCAATATCTTCTTTCTTTCTTTCTTTTTTCTTTCCCCATTTTGCCTTTCCTTCCTTTCTGCCCTCCTTCCTTCTCTTGTTCCTTTGTTATTTGTTCCTTTTCTTCTCCTTCCTCCTTGTCATCTCATCCTTTCAAACTATTTCTCTCCTCCTCTGTTTGACAGACTGGTGTTTCATCTGTTTTCCACTACAGATAAAAGGAGGTTTGTTCTCAGCCTGATCCAGCTCATCTCATTGATCTGTTTCTCTTTTTTATTGAGACTGGTTTCTCTGTAGACTGACTCATTCTGTGGAGGTCAAAGGACCCTTTCTTCTCTTCTTGTTGTAGCTGTTGACTGGCCTTAGACAGATATCTGTTTAATATTGGCCTTTGACAAAACAAACAAACTAACAAACTAACAAACAAAAAAACTGGCAATGAGCCAGTTACATCATTCACATCTTGTATGATGGAATAAGTTGTACAGGAATGATCACCTCTAGTTGTAGAGATCACCTACTCTTGTTCAATATAAATAAAGAGACTTTTCCCCCAAACATGAATCAAATTCTAGGTGAAACACTGAATTCTTGGAATTTTTGGCATGAAACAAAGATATTGGTCAAAAAAGATATTGGCACATGGCATCGGCTATTGGCCGCTTCCCTGGTCTTTAAGTTTCATATTGATCAGATCCTAGTGCTGTTTCCAACCACCAAGCGATGATTTATACATATTTGGTTGGTCTTAATTTCCTCTTTTGAGTAGAAAGTCAGCACACAATCATTCTTCAACAACCTTATGTTTTTGAAGCCCACAAGAGAAAAACAGATTCTGAGGCTCCTCTTACCAATTTCATCCAGTGGTGCAAATGCTTTTGCTGTGTGTTGGTATCACCTTGCAACACTTTCCTCTCTAAGAGACATCTTGAAATCACCAAGTCAAACCTCAGTCTGGTTTCACTTCAATCAAATGGCCAAAAGATGTTTGTCACTAACGGGAATGAACTGTACATTTGCAGCGTGGCAACACAATTCATATTCATTATAAATAAAAATTGCAATACTGTGCACAAACAAATATGGAAAACAAAGAGACTAAGAGCTTCAAGAGAGAAGGGTTCAACAGGTTGGTGAATAATAATAACTTCATCAGCAATTCAGAATGTCCACTTCCTGAAACCAATGAGCTGAAACAAATGATCCATTTTTTATCCTGTCCAGTCTGGTCGAGTAGAGTCAGATCAGTAGTGGATAGCGGTGTGTCTTACCTGTGAGCTGAGTGTTGCTGGGCTGAAGGAAGGACGCCTCCTTGTCTCGATGGATCTGCAGAGAAACAGGAAGACACTGAATTAGCCTCAGCTTCATGTGACTGTCACCCACACAGAAAAACAGCCGTGATGCAGAGCAGCACTGCAGTTGGGAAGCATTACCCAGTACACAGGGTGGGAGGTAATTAGCACACACTTTATAACTGCAGGCTTAATGAAAGAGATTATTAATCTAGTTTAGTTGCTACACTGTGGCTCATCTCCAAGAGGAACTACTTGGAAAGATCATACTTTGCTCACATTTCAGCCTTCAGAGTCCCTGTGACACTGACACACACACACACACACACACACACACACACACACACACACACACACACACACACACACACACACACACACACACACACACACACACACACACACACACACACACACACACACACACACACACACACACAGTGCCTGTCAGAGCTCTGTGGTTGGCTGTAAACACACGACGCTGGGCCTCTCCTTCCTCTGTGGTCTGACTGTCTACACAACAGCTGTGTGTGTGTGTCTTTGTGTGTGTATGAGTGTGTGAGACAGAGGCAGTGGGGGGGCAAAAAGACCTTGTTTTAGCTACAAAAGCTACAGCCACCCGCCTCCTCTCAGTCAACACAAAGGATTCAACAGTTTGGCCCAAGATGGTCAGATCTGACTGACAGCTCTGAGTGTGTATCTGTCAGAGACTCAGAGAAGCTCACTGTGTTTCAATAAACTCTATCGACAAAATGTGGATAAAGAGCGCAAGCTTTTGAAATAAGATCTGACTTTGAATGTGTCATTCACACCAACAGATTATTAATCTATTAACAAATTCAGATTGCAACAACCAAACTCCCATTGGAGATGGGTATTGGGTAAATGCCTGTTGACTGAGGACATGGTGCTTTTTTTTTTGGCTGTTGTTTGTTTGTTTGTTTGTTTTCTTTTAGTTAAGTGATTTCTGGCAACGGAACTGAGCAGAAGCTGCAGCAGAGCTAACGGAGCTAGCCGAGTTTACATGATGCTCAGCGACAAGAGCTGCACTCTGTCATTTCATTTATGCAACATTTACTCTTTTATCAGAAGTTAAACATTTGGTGAATGTTTTGATTATGACAGTGGAAAATGTGGCATTTTATTCCAGCCATGGTAGCCAAAATAATGGCCAGCATTTTTATACAGCACATGACCCCAAATATGATGGGATGTTAAGTGCTTAATGATCTAAGCAAAGGCATTAAATCATCTTTTCATTTTCTTAAGTGTCCCCCTTATTTTGACATTAACTGCACCACCATAAATACAGAATATTATGAGTTCAAGTTCAGCAGGACCTGGGATGAGGTGTGTGAATTTCAGAGTTTCCGGGAATTTGCAGTCCTTGAGTTGTAGTTAAATCCCACGGAGACACCGTCTTTTCAGCCACTAAATGGGTACTTCAGCACTTCCCTAATCAGCAGGTCTGGACACTGCTCTGGTCCATTAGCAAAATAAACCCGGCGTCCGCAAAGCTGAAAGGTTTTTAAATAAAACCCGGGATATCAGCGGGATGTTTCACTGCATGTTTCACTTCTTCTGACTAAATCAGAAGGGGAAGCAAAACAGCAGAGGTAAGACCGGGAACATTAGAGTAAGAAAATACAGAATCTAAGTATGAAAACAGGAAAGGAAGTCAAAATTCGAGACTATACTGTAACTCCATCAGTGAGAAAACAGAGAACAGGGAGAGAAGTAGCAGGAAAAAAACAAGGGGATTTAAAAAAAAATAAAAATCACAGACACAGAAAGATGAGTGAGTCCCAGCTGAACAGGGAAAATCTCCCAGAATGCTTAAGAGGCACAGGGTGAGGGGGTTTGGACAGTTTTAAAGCAATTAACCCTCAACAGTCACACAGCACTCTATTGACAGGACTACTGAGACCCAGAGAGAGGAAACACTGAGCTCTGTTGTGCTGTCCCGGCCTGGGCGTTGTGTGTGTGTGTGTGTGTGTATGTGTGTGTGTGTGTGTGTGTATCACAGTAACCATGACACTCCCACCATGCACATTCACTCATAAAAATACACAGGCAGGCACATACACAGACATATACACACTAGCGTCGCGCACATGCACCGACACACAAGCCATGACACACACATGCACGCACACACTGAGTTGTCTTTTCCCACAGCTGTGTTCAGATATCAAACAGAGCCCACTGTGAGAGAACAAACGTGCTGACGAGAAAAGATTAGCTGGTCACGTAGTGCGCAGGCACATGCACACGCACGCACACACCCACACACACACACACACACACACACACACAGACAGTCGGGCACACACAGAGACATTTTAAATCAGAAGTTACTGGTAAACATCGCCAATGATTGCAGCTAAATTAAAGAGGCTAGAGAGCTTTACTTTAAACTGACTATAACAGAGACCTTAAGAAGAAAGGATACACAGTTACAAAAATAATAATATAAAAACAATAACAATAATGAAGTATGTCTTAACAGTGTGTTGGTCAATCAGAGGCCACCATTACAGCATCATTCTTTATCTATATTTCTTTATTGTTTCCCTTGTTGTGGCAGTTTGCTGACATTTATAGGTCACTGATAAGAAGTATGGAAGTAGTTAGTCTGGAAAACAGAGGCTTCTCCAATCTCTGTGTCACAGCATCAACTTCTCCCTCTCCTCATCTGTTGCCCTGCCCTCTCTCTCTTACCCTCTTTCTAACTCTCTCTCTCTGCCCTTAATCAGTCAAATGATGCTCCTTGAATGGCCCTCGGTCAATCAGTCAGGTTAGGGGTCAGCGAAAGCTACAGAACAGCATCCCGGAGCTGGAAGAGATTCAAGGTGGGTTCACAACTATAGTTTGTTTGCTTTGGTCCAGTTCAGACATGAAGGTACATCTTGGCTGCATTTCACACAGCCCTGTGGTAAGTGAACCAAAACTTGTAAACAAACGACACATGGTTGAACAGGTTCTTCATCTACTGGACAGAAATATTATGAGGGAAACTGCGGTCACAGACAACAGCGTATTGCAACAACAGAGCAATGCTGGAACAATGGAGCAACAATAACATAACAACATAGGCCTCAGTATTTTTAGGTGTTTTACATGCAATCGTTAGAAACTGCCATCAGCACATACTTCCAGAAGAGTCCTTTCCCCAGTATTTGCAGGTGTGAAAGCACCCAGACAATTTATTGTTCAGTTATTTTTGTGAAGTCTCTTCAAGCAAGGTCAACACCAGAATAAGCTTCAATTCCGCTGCCACTAACATTACAAGCAACCAACAGTAAGGACGTCAAGGATCAGCGGTCACAGCACCATAAGAAGAGGAGGGACAAGAGACGAGAAAGAAATGCAGCACAGTAGGGATAGGCATAAGAGCTCAGGGGACCAGGAGTAGCAAGTAGCCTGTATGTTTTGTCCAGTTGGAATTTGAACAGTTAGCGAGTCAGTCGATCAACCATTCAGCCAGGCAGCCAGTCAGTCATCAAGTTACTGAAGAACCAGTCCCTCTCCTAAAAGCTGGCAGCCCAGATATGAACAGCCCAGTGCATATTTGTAGTGTCGGGGGAATCTAAACTGTACCCAATAAAAACACATATGGTTTAAAAATAAAGAGGAGGGCCAGTATATACACTGGAAGAGGAAGGCCTTGGACCACCGCCATGTTTCTAAGTCGGCAGGCAGCCACAGAGGCACAACAGCAAAGAAGAATGCCATGGCTGATGGAATGATTGTTTCCAGCTAGGCTGTATGTGCAGTTTGATTCCTGAGGGTTGCCCACAGCGGCTGGCAGGCACACCTGAGGGCAAAGCTATTCACAACTGCAGCTTGGAAGTGCACTGCATTCATCTTACCAGCTGACTGAAAGAGGTTAAAAACAAACATGACACTGTGAGATGCAATAAATCCACCACTTTGCCTGATTTCTCCCCGTCACCACATCACTAATTGTGATCATAATAATGATTTGCCGTTCTATTCCTCCCAGTAGGGACATCCTGTTTCCCCTACCTCCCTCACTAGAAGGTTAGAGGTCAAGGTCAGCAACATACTAACAGTCCTAGAGCTGGTAATGATTTAGTGTCTTGCTCAAGGGCACTTGAGCAGTGTGGATGTTTGAACTTGTGTCCTCTCGAAACATAAGACGACACTGATTCTCTGATCCAGATAGACTTGCAATGAGGTCAACAGTAAAATAACTTTGAAATCCTTGATCACCGACACTTTAAGCAGCCACTGTAAGGATATCAAGGGTCAGAGGTCACAGTACCCACAAAATCGATGGAGAAAATATTCCTGTGACTGAGTATGTCCGAGGACTATGCAGAAGCATGGACAAGAGAGAAAATAGGCATGCAGGAAAAAAAAAACAAAAGTAAAAATATTTTATTCCCCCACCCTGCAGAATTCCTCACAAAGTGTTATTTTCACGTGTCTCAGTTAGGTTTTGTATTTAGTTATTAAGTAAGACTGATTCATCCGCCGCTAGCAGTTAGCAGACTGATTCCTGTACAGTTATGGTGCTTGATGAGCAAAATGATGACGTGTTTTGTGACTCCAGGCCAGGATGGATGCTGGGATGTGAAAAGCTGGTTGGAATGAAGTCATTTGGCCAAATGCCTGTTTCCATCTGAGGCCAGAGGAAACCGTTAGCTCTGCCGCTTTTTCCCACACCGTCACCACTCTCTCTCTTCCCCTCTCTCTCTCTCTCTTTGTCTGTCTGTCTCTATCTCTCACTCTCTGTCTGTCTGTCTGTCTGTCTGTCTCTCTCTATCCCCCCTCTTAAACATACAACACACACAGACCCACACAAAGCCCTACACACACACACACAATGTCACTCTCAGTCTTGCCCATAGGCTGAACAGGGGAGCTGACATCAGGAACAAGTTTAGAAAATGACGATGAACAACAGAGGTGTTACAATGTTACAGAAACCAGAAAGATCCACTTGATAGATATTTACCTCTCAGTTCACTACCCACTAGCCACTGATCCACTATGTTCTATCCCACTACCTCTCACTAACTCCTAATCTACGAACTGCCTCTACCACTTAATCTAATACCTCCCACCTACTCCTAATCTACCAGTACATCCCACTACCTCCCAGTAACTCCTAATACACTGCCTTCCACTAACTCCTAATCCACTACCTTCATCTACCACTTAATAAACTACTTCCCACTAACTCCTACTCCACTACCTCCCACTACTTCCTAATCCACTACATTCCACTACATCTAGTAACTCCTAACACACTCCTCCCAACTATTCCATACTCCTAATCTACTACTGCCTAGTGACCTCTAATCCATTAAATCCCACTACCTCATAATTCACTACTCCACCCACCAAATCTAATATATCCCACTACCTCCCCGTAACTCGTCATCCACTTCATCCTCTTGCCTCCTAATCCACAAACAACAGAGAGTGTCTGGATGAGATGCAGGAAAACCACATTTTACGTCTAAATTCAGAAAAAAAGAGATTCTCCTGGACTGGTTAAAAGACAGAACAAAGTCAAACAACAGCACACAGAAATGACTAGAGAGAGGAAGAAAATGAGCTATCATGCAGGTGGCATCCTAGCCCGGAGAGATGTATCTCTGATAGCACTCAACTGCACAAATTATTAAATTACGGAAAATACTCAAAAGATGCAGTATCTCCCAATCCACAGGATCTGACTGAACTGTCTCCTGCTAATTATCTGCGAGCGTGTACCTTAAAACTTGGTGTGGTTTGTGATTGGGAACATTAAGTAGAAACTTGTCGTTACTGACATTTGTTTGAACTAGAACAACAGGAAGTGTGGAGTCCCAAAACCAGAGTGTTCTATATAGTGCAAGAGGTAAGTCCCATGAATGATGGTTGTTTATGCGTATGGCATAAAAAACCATGTTTCCTTTGAGCATGAACCTTTTCGAGAAACCCACACTGTTTAAATGTGTCTTTATTTATGTATTTTTTTTAACAAATGAGAGGGTTCTTTGCAGCTCTTTATATTACCACTATCCTAATTCAAGGACCCTGGAAGGACCTTCTCCTTCCTGACTGAAGTGTCAGATGATCTTGGTTAATTACTCAATAATTACTCTAATTAAACTGGCTGAGCTTCATTAACTTTGATGCACAAGCCTTCAATGGAGGAGAAGGTGGATGGTGCAGGGAGTGCAGGGATTCGTATCTGGTGTTGCTTACAACATATCCAAGAAGCGTAAATGCAGAAACCACACTCCACCCCAAAATAATCATTGCTCTCCGTCTGGAGGACCATCAACAACCATGCAATCATCTCCCAGCGTGCAACACAGCAAAGCCCGTCACAACATTCCAGACAGACTGCTACAGTTTTGCCAAAGCATTTTTGCACGTTTGTGACAACTTCGACTAGCCTATGTTTATGTTCTACTTGAGGAAACTGTTTACGATGGACACATTTTGAGAATAAAACTCACTTCTAGCAAGGTAGAAATAAAAATGTACAAGTGATCAGGCCTTTGCCATGAGGACTCTTTGGAAAGAGGTTCCTGAGAGACTTAATCTGCTAAATTACCTCTTAAAATCCACTTGTATAGACTTGATTTTATGTTATGATATTTTACTATTTGCCTTTACTTCTCTTTTATGATTCACTTTTATGCCTCCTGTCTTGCTTTTATATTTTCTTCCTTGCTCACTGCTTTTGCGAACAGTTGTTGCAACTTCATGACCGTGCTTGGAAAAGTTTCATGTAAATTATTAGTTGTACTAGCAGTATAATCTTACTGAACAACTTTTAAAGTCTGAGTGAGTAGCCTACCTTAATCAAAACCACATCCACAGCTCTCTCTCCCTTGGCACAGAGACTGTACCTCCGCTTGTGTCGTTCGTACATTTCCCCCAAAATATCCAGAGCAGATATAGCAAACAGAAGGTTAAAATCCAGCAGGAAACTCTGGTGAGAAGAAGTGAGGCTGTCTGCTCAGCTTCACATCTGGCTGCAGAACCAACCCTCTTCCAGGCTCTGATTTCTACTCCCTCCCTCCTTCATCTCTTCCCTCCCTCCCTCTCCTCTTCTGCCCTCCCTTCTTCTTCTCTTCTCTCGCCACTTAACTTTT
The DNA here is from genome assembly GCF_902150065.1 of Myripristis murdjan. Classification (NCBI taxonomy): domain Eukaryota; kingdom Metazoa; phylum Chordata; class Actinopteri; order Holocentriformes; family Holocentridae; genus Myripristis; species Myripristis murdjan. Next base: position 18,353,740 of record NC_043982.1, read on the forward strand.
CTCCTGACTCTCCCTGACTCTTACACCCCCTCCCTCTCCCTCTCTCTCTCTCTCTCTCCCCCCTCCCTCTTTCTCCCTCTCCCTCTCCCTCTCTGAATCAGTGTTATGATCTCAACTAGTGTTCAGCCAATGGGATTCCAGGATTCTCTGTGACAGACAGATAGCCACAGTACTACACTGGTACAATACTCCAATAACACAGTAGGGAAGTATGAGCATAGTCACTGCATAAATTCAGCAGCAGCTGCAGTAACCTCAATGTGGACAACAGTTACAGCAGTTGCGGGTTCAAATGCCACTTCTGACCACCACTGTTAATACTGGTTTAGTCAGCAGCTTCCCTATAATTGCAGACACTCTGTAAAGCAGTGGTTTTTAACCATGCACTGTAGGTTTTCATCCCAACCAAAGGCTACAAAAACTAATTTCATCCATTAACACAGCTCCAACAGGAGAGGAGGAGCTAACCAGTGAAATCAGTTGCCATCGTGATTGCTTGGAGCATAAATTAAGATAATTTTAAATGTGTTCATCCACTCAAAGGTTAACTCGCTCACACTCTAACTTGTCTAAAAGCAAAAACACATTGGTGATGGTTCACCTCTGAGGATGGCTGCTGTGGGAAAAGGAAGCTGCACAAACAGACAGGCTGTTAAGCATTGCACTTATCAGATAAAATAAAATGGTCTGGCAGATTTAATTTAAAATGTAACATGGTGTCAACAGTGCCAAGAGCCTAGTCAAGCTTACCAACTTGGAGCACTGTAGGAGTAGCATGTGGATGTGTAGTAGTCTTACCTGAGTGGAATAGCACAAGCCAAGCTAAAAGTTTTCAGTGTGAGCTGCAGGGTGAATTTGTTCCGGAGCTGACAGACTGCTATCCAGCTTGTTCAGATACTGTTTGCATGGATAACAATAGTACAATGTTAGCTACTTCATTTTATTGTTTGATTGAATCTCTTGCAGCTTCTTGTTTTTAAGTAGCATGTTTTTGTGGTAAATAATAAATGATATGAATGATATAATTTATTTCATGTTAGTTAAGCAGAACATGTCTATCTTACATGTTTAAGATATCTGTTCAAGAACACTAAATAATCAAAATATTGTGTACAGTTGCAAAAACTGCTGAAAATATTATTTAATTATTTCTCTGTTTTTCTTTTTTTCTTCTAATTCTTCTTCTAGGGAGAATCCCAGAAGCCCTGCCAATTTGGTGTCCCCACTACTTTCCAAATTAAACTTACATCCCTGGAGTCACCTGGTTGAGATTTAGATGCATCCAGGTTCACGTTAGTCCCTTCCGGAGTCGACCTCTGACTTCTGTCTGATGCCTGTCGGGGAAGTGAATCCTGACAGCCTCAAACAAAACAATCCATCCCATCTAAAGCCCGCCTACCAAATCCAGCCATGCTTCAGCCTCAGCCTGACTCCACCCACCAAACCTGCACAGAGGACCAGGTTTTTCTAAAATCAGGGAGACACTCAGGCTGCTGAACCAAACGCACCAAAGTGGTGACTAGAGAGAGAGAAAGAGAGAGAGAAAGAGAGAGTGAGAGAGAGAGAAAGAGAGAGTGAGAGAGAGAGAGAGAGAGAGAGAGAGAGAGAGAGAGAGAGAGAGAGAGAGAGAGAGAGAGAGAGAATTGGAGTTTGATATGCCCTTATAGTTTTCATTGGTGAATATGTACAATGCTACAGTGCCTGTTTTCACACCAAATACCTTGTCAAATGTTCTGTACCCTTTTGGTAACATAGTTTCCGATCAATAATCAAGTATCCTGTATCTGAGTATGAAGCCCATGAACTGGCCCAACAACTTGCCAGCTTATATTGCACCTTCTTTCCATATTTCTAAAAAGGGAAAAACCTATAAAGCACACACATACATGTGTAAGCATTCATATTAAAAGGGGAAAGCTGCAGAGTTGCTCAGTCACATGGCCTGAACTACTGACTAAACAACATACTCTCACACAGGACATAACTACCTCTGTCTCTCTCTCTCTTTGTCTGTCTCTCTCTCTGTCAGTCTCTCTGTCCCTCTGTGTCTCTCTCTCTGTCCCTCTCTCTCTCTCTTTCTCTCTCTCTCTCTCTCTCTCTCTCTCTCTGTCTGTCTCTCTGTCTCTCTCTCTGTCTCTGTCTCTCTCTGTCTGTCTTTCTCTCTCTCTCTCTGTGTCTCTCTCTGTCTGTCTGTCTTTCTCTGTCTGTCTGTCTTTCTCTGTCTGTCTGTCTCTCTCTCTCTCTCTCTCTCTCTGTCTGTCTGTCTGCCCCCCCCCTCTCTCTCTCTGGGTTCATGTATGTTTTATTGGCATGAGAGGAAAGACACTGTTACAGTGCTGTCAAAGCAACCCTGCATAGTCCGCCTTCTCTCCTTTTCTTTCTCTCACTTTCTCTCTCTCATAAAAGCACTTGCACAAAAAATGACACATACATCAGGAACATATGGTACACATATACCAAGCAATACACACACACACACACACACACACACACACACACACACACACACAGCTTCCTGTTCACATAGCTCGCCCCTCCCTCTTTGTTCTGACCTCCCAGAGTAAACACTTCCACATTTTCCTCTGGAAACACACACACACACACACACACACACACACACACACACACACACACACACACGGCTTTAACTTGTGACTTCTTATTTAAGTCTTACTATATGATACAATCTAGATTTACACATGGCAGCTGAGAGTACTGTCGGGTCATGGTTGGTTTTTCTGCTGGTGTACAGTATGTGATGCAACAGCTAACTTGCAGAAGAGCAAGAGATCATCTCTACTGGCTTACATCCTCTCCAAACACGGATACGCTCCTCATTATATATTTAACCTTACTTGCCACTTCATGCATATACTTGTTCTAGTTAAGCCATCCTGTTTCTGCTGTCATTTACATTCTGTTATCTGGTCTATCCAGTCTGCTGTCCTTACTGTTTGTTGGTTGTGATATATTAAACTAATTTTCATCTCATCTGCACAGATAAGCACTTGCATTGACACTGTATTACGCTTGCTAATTCAGTATCATCCTCAAATCACTTCTTAAAACTGATTTTTACAGACTGTTGCGTGATTGTTTTCAGCATATGTAGTCACTTTGATTCTATGTATTTTTAATCTAAAAATAAAATAAACTGGGCTTTAGATGTGTGTCCTGTATAAGACAAGACCATTCCTCACCTCAACTCCAACTGCAGTATCTTCAACACCAGCATGGCTCCAGAATTGCTCCTGATCATAGCAATTACAAGATATTTCAACAGGCTCAAATGGCAGGTCATTATATTCTCCCTCTGTTGAATAGGGGAAGCACCAGTGAAGGCATTAAGGGCATATTGCCCTCTGCTGGCGACCCCCTGTCCTGCAGACTGTCTGTATTTCCTGCAGACTAACATCTGGCATTCAGAACAAGCCACTAACCTAGACCACAACCCAGGAATAAGCAAAGCCACTCAAGTCTATGGCTGCTGAGGAATCTGTCAGTCAGCAACATTTTAGAGTAAGGCCTCGTCTAGTGAAGATCACATCCATGTGCTCAGTGGCTGAGCTGAGAGTGAATGGACTGCAGGAAACCAGCAACATAATACAATAACATGACAGTGTCTCCCACAGGAGAAGGTCAGACAGTAAAGCTCTTTGATCTTAGGTACTGCTCTTATCCTGTGCACAAGGTAAGGACCTTCCCACGGGACACTTCCACATTATACAAGCCTGCTGATTTTACGGCTGCACTAATCAACAACAAAAAAAAAAAAAAAAAACTATTTTGTGATCAAAAAAAGACAGCAGTTTTTCTTTCTTAAAGGATAAAGATGTTCAAGACAGCCTTCAAAATCTTCTGATGCTGTGGAGAATCACTGTGCAACATATCAAGCTCTTTGGTAGCACTTCCTTCCCTGATCCCACAGCCTAAAATGCAATGACGTGTGTCCTTTGCAGATCGTTATGCTTTAGTAGTCTTTCTAACCACTGAGCCACCAGCCTGCCATGATGGCACATGTTTGCTCAGTGTATGTTTTATATTTAAATTAAGCCATCTGGGTAACACAAGAATAACTTTAAATTCCTGCACCACCAACATTATATCCAACCAACATAAGAAGTCAATTCATCTGAGACATCACACTGTTTCTCCCCACAGTGGTAAAATGATGTATCTTCTTTTGCTCACTTACATCAAGGCAATCAGCAATATTTCACTTCTGTGATACTGATAATAAGCAGGAGCTCAATCTTTTACTTGAACTCTACAGGAACAAATCAAAATGGAATATCTTTGCCAGCAACAGGCTTATATGATTTGTCAGAAGCCCTTGCAGGCTGAAATATTATACTGAATTTTTCATGACTGCGTTGAGGCAAAACAGAAAAGTCATCTATCCTGAGTAATGACAAAACAACATGTGTTTCACCAATTCCAAATGATGTGATGTCACTCTCTCTTGAAATCTAGTATGCAAATGTTAAAGGAATGAAGGTTCAAGCAGGTATATCGTTGGGTTTATCGAGTTGACTCCTCCCATAACAGATGATTAGTTAAAATTAAACCCATAATACCTCCAGCGGGATCAACAACACATTCTAGCCTCACAGAAACACAAACTCAACATTGTACAGAATTCTAATCAGCTATGCTACGGTGACACATTCTCTACACAAGATGTAGATAAGGAAATGAGGTCAGCTGGTTTCTCATGTGCAAAATCCTTTTGTGCAAATGGCTTTATGAGGGGTGAGGGGTTTTAAAGTTCTGAAGCTTACCATGGAAGAGTCTTCCTCCTCCTCTGGACCATCTTCATCCTCCCTTGGACCATCCCTGAGGTCTTCTGACACGCCAACATCCATCTCTGGAGAAATGTGCACAACAAAATATAGTTAGTGAAGGGCAAGCCCCACCCCCCATCAATGAGAAGCAATAACAAGTGTTTAGCACCTTAACTCAGGACGAATTTATACCTCACTGCAGACAAGCTTTGCCTGTAGTATATGATGCAATAGGTATGTTTTATATTTCAAAATATGCCTGGAAGTTTCCTCAAAGAACAATTAAATTTTGAAATGAAATGAATGACATTATAGCATGATAACAAAAGAGACAAATGGGTCCAGTGAGGGTAGAATTCTGACTCCTAATCCTTGGACAGATTAAAAAATAAAGCTTGCTCAGCTTATGTGAGTAAATATCCGCTGATCAATGAAGTAAAGAGGGAAGAAAAATCCTCTCTGATAGGAATGATAGGGACAAGATATAGGAGCAGAGTTACAAATTCTGTTTTTCTTTTCTTTTCTTTTTTTTTTGTAGGAATCAGCGATTTACAAAATCACAAAAAACTGACTTTTCAATTGATTTTTTCTATGACCTAGTGCCTAATGAGGTAACCTGTTGCTAGGCTACAGTCAGACTGTAAATATATCCCCTTTCATAATGACGCCCTATTCTCTATGTGACGCACAACACCAATCTTACTCTTGACCTTTCTTTATTGGACTTGGGTCCAGTACAATTATTCTTGATGAGTGAAAATTGCAGGCAGAGGAGCACTGGAAGTTCATTTATAAGAGCAGAGACCTCATATAGGCAGCTTAAAACTCTATAGGTCTCACTTTCTGCACTGTGTATGCATGCGAACGTGCGGGGGTGTGTGTGTGCGCATGCGTGTGCGTGTGTTTCTGTTTTAGTGAACCCAACCCTCTAAAACTGTGACTTGACACTAGGTCACATGCACTGGTAATGTGACTGTGCCTGCTGGCACAAAGCATTTTTGTGCTTGTGTGCATGCATGTGTGAGAGAGATAGAGAAAAAACAACATATGAATATTAAAGCAAATGTTGTCAGACTATCCATGGCTTAAGGTATCAAAGACAAACTGGCTCAGTATTTCATGTTACATAACATGGCACGATTTATTCCTGTGTCCCAGCATGCACCACTGTGGCACAATTATTATGCGATTCTCACATCCTAACACATCCTGTCGCCAAAGCCTCATTAGGAGAACATTTTGTCACCTCGTGTCAAAAGAGCAAAAAGGCAAAGCAAAACATATCTGTATATTGTCTTGTCAGGGAAAGAAATATGTCACAACTGAAAGTGACACAAAACCTCTCCAAGCATAATTAAAGTGAACTACACTGCCTTTAGCTATAGAGAGCTAGTGCCATTAGCCTTGACAGGAGTGAATCTGTCTTTTATGTGATTTGGGAGAAACTGAGGATGAAATTCAATTTTAGATGATTATAAATAACTTGAGATGTATTTCTGAAAAGGTAAACTGCATGTGGCAAACTGTCTACAAGCAGCATATTTTGTATGATATCTGAGTTAGGAAAATGGTGTAAGATGGTATATGGAAGTCTAAGGCTTAAATAAATCACACTGAAATAAATTCAATCAATGTTTTCCCACCTTGGATAGGACTGGGGTGGCAGTATGAGGCTCCATCCATCACGTCCGGCAACCTTGGACTCTCTGTCACCTCCTCTGAAGAAAACACCTCCTCAGTAGGAGGTTCACTGAATGCTCCACCAGCAGGAAGTGGCTCAGTTCCTGCACCAATGACATCTGCACTATCTGAAGTAATGTCTTCTGATGACAACATAGTGATCTGAATGGTTGAATGTCTTAAACCCTCATCAGCATCGGTTTCAAATGACCTCTCATTTGCTGTCATCTCTGAATTTTCCCCTCCCAGCTGCTGCGGCACCAGCTGCAGGTCCGTCTCTCCACTGTCCTCTGCTGAAACCTCCTCAAGATTATTACTGGTCTCTGTGGGCCGAGTGTCTTCTTCAGCTGAGCCAGTAATCTCTGTCCCTTCTGCAACAGATGGCTTCAGTTCAAATAAGACCCCGTCAGTGACCTCTGACTCTGAATGCTCTTCTACAGTCTCTAGATTCAGTTTAGAGTTGTTGTCCTCTGCAGTTTCACACTGACTCTCAGCGACCTTCACCGTTGGCCTGTCCCCGCTCTCTGACAACACCAGGCCCAGTGACATATCCTCTTTGGAAATTTCTGGAGCCAGTTTCTCCCCTGTCCCCTCAAGACTCAAAGGCTCTATTGTATGGAGGCTGGGTGACAGTTGTGATTCAGGCTCACTGCCAGCCTGCCCGCAGTCAGTCACTGTCAGTATACTGACAGTGCTGTGGTCCGAAGGGAACCCGGGGGCCACAGCCAGCAAGTGTTCATTGCTTTCACCAGGCTTCATGTCATCTTGTTCAGCCATTTTGTTTCCAACTGAGACCAGCTCCTCTGTATTGGTTTTAACCGGGTCCTGCTCCTCCATGTTGGGTCTGTCAGGTTCCTGGGTTGACTGGAATATTTCTGTTGTGGAGCTTCCGACAGATCGGAAACTGTCCTCCTCATCGCTGGAGAAGCCTTGAGTAGTCCCTGAGTCCGAGTCAGCATATCCCTTACCTGAGCTCGGCATTATTTCAGATGATGCCTCAGAGTCGAGAAGATATGTCCCTTTATTGCCGACAGAGTTACCAGCTGTCTGAAAATCTGCTGTATTTTGCACATATGTTTCTTCAAGGTTGTCAGGCTCATTCAAAGGCAAACTGGCACTTCCTATATCAGCTCGAGGTACTGTAGCCTGTTCGTCTATACTGGTTGACACTGATCTATCTAACTCTTTATCACTATCTGCTCCAGTACAGTCCCCAAAATGGCATTCAGTTTCTGGAGCTAAATAACTGCAGCCATCAGCCAAGTCCCACTGTTGCACTGTAGAGTAATCCCTAACAGCTGTTTCCTGGTTTTGTTCCAAGCTGTTTATGTCCAATGGAGGTTCCCCCTTGTGGAGGCCCACTATCACGGGACATTGACCAGCAGATTCAGACGGCTCCTCCTGCATTACATCATCGCACTCTATCAGTGAACGGTTAGGGAGGTCCTCCGGTGTTGAAGTAGGGTCCATTAACCCTTCACTCTCTGGTTTCTCCCTGTCTAAAGAGATCCTGTCACAGTGTTCCTGGTTGTAACGCATCTCCTCCTCTAAATCACCAACTTCCTGGGAACAGTCTTTCATGTCTGAATCAGAAGTGTCCGATTCCTCTGAATTCTCTAATGATTGTGATTGGCCCATGGCTGAAACCGTTGTGTTTCCGCTGTGCGCTGTTGGATCCTTAGACTCTAAATTGATCCCCTCCTTCTTCTTCTCCTCCTCCTTCTCCTCCTCCCTCCTGGCAGTGCTCTCCTCTGCTTCCTGTTGGGCTCTTTCCTTCCCCTCTGTGGCCTCCTGTCCTTCCCGGATTACAGCGTCTCCTCTATCAGTTTCCTCTGTCTGTTTACCACAGGCTGCTGTTGGTGGTGTTCCCACAGCAAGACTCTCCCCTTCTGTCTCACTCTGTGCCTCTTCACTCCTATCACATAAAGTCAAACTCTGGTCAGCAACAACAAGCTGCTCCCTCCCTTCCTCCTCCTCCGCCTCTCGGCTGTAATCTCTCTCAGTGTTTGGGTTGAGACACACCCAGTCCTCTGGGGGGCCAAGGCCATGGTCTGGGGGGCGTTTTACTGAGGTTGAAGGACTCACACACAATTCCCACTCTCTCTCTTCATTCCCAGCCTCACCATCTCCACCACCAACAGCGCTCCTGCTGCCGTCCTCTAGCCCGTTTTTTATCCGGCTCTCCTCAGTCAATGAATGCAGGTGCTCTGATGCTGTAGTTGTCTGTTGTAGTCGCTCAGAAAAAGCTGTCTCTGTTCCTACACCATCACAGCATTCAGTGGCTGTGTGTAGAAACTCAGACTGCAAGTCCAGTGTAGAAACTCCCTACAGAAAAGAGAGAAAGAGCAGAGCGTTTCTCTCAGAGAAACCAATAGCACTGTTCTCTACTTCTTATCAACTGCCTGTGGTTGCACAAGGTGTTCCACCAGTCATGCAAACTAAGCCTGAAGGTTAAAAAAATGAGGGCAGTAAAAAGGCAAACAATGATCCAGTGTCAACAGTTAGAGCGTTCCTGGATGAAACCAACAGGAGAAATGTGGAGACACCATGTGAAAAAGGGCAGGGTGGCATGACTCACCTTGGCATGGAGATGGCAGATCAAGTGTTGCAGCTGCTCCACAATCCTCTGCAGGGTCGGGGGGTTGCGGTCAGGGTAGATGCCCAGTGTTAGGGTGTGCGTGTTCAGTCTGGGTAGGTGGCACACTACTCTGGAATCTGCAGAGACTCGATGAGCAGTCTCTGTCCCTACGTCCTTCTCTGTATACGCCCCAGCCCTGAGTGAAAAAAAACAAAAAAAAAAAAACACCAATAACACTTAGATCACCCCAAGAGCTCTGTGCTGTAATTGGCTAACATAGTATGGAAGTGCTTTAAAGGGAGGGAGTTTAAAGAGTCACCACATTAATGCTCCATTTTTCCTTCATTGCTGTAGCAGCAGCCATTGCTCAGATGCTATGGTTAGTCCTAATAATGTTGTTAACTGGTTACAGTGGCTGGTGAAATTTAAGGTATAGAAGCCACTGTAGCTGGTGGAACAAACAAGTTAGTTTGCTTGCTGGTGTACACAGTGCAAACTTCAAAACCACTTCATGTCAGTGACATTTCTGAGCAAACTTTACTCCCTCTGCTGCATTTGTTCTCAGCGAGGAAGGTAAAAGTCTGTGTAATGTTTTGTTCATAACGACAGCAGTGTAAAGGGCAGACACCTCCCAGCCAGGCAGATCAGCTTGTGTAATACTGGGTGGAGCGGTTAGCTCTGAGGCCTGGTGGCTGAGGTCACCCACTAAACTGCAAGTGACTTCACTTTTCATGAGGGAAATGCAATTACCAACACATAAAGAGAGAGCGAGCTGTTCTGAAGCAACTTAAATGCATGGTTCACCAATGAGCTGGCTCACTAAGTGGTAGTTGTCCTTCAGCTTGTACTATCTTCATTTGGAGTTAAGTGAAAACTATCCATTAGTAGATAAGTACAGTGTTAAAACCAAGAAATGAGGTCCATTTCCACTTAACGCCATGTCTCAGTCCATTTACCACAAAACAGATTTTTTTTCTTCTCTACCAGCTTAATGTTTAACTATAGAGGGATGAGAAGAATTTCATTTTACTACTCACTCAAAAAAAGGCATTTTCAGGATAACACCTGACAAACTCAATCACAACATATACTCCCCCTCTGTTTATCCTAAAGGCTCAGGGTTAGGGTTTTGAAGCGGTATTACTACACACCAGCAGACACAGGAGTCATAAACAAAGTCTTTATGTTGTGCAACAGTTTCCCATCTCTCTGGATTTCCATGGAACAATACTGGGAGCCCACAAGCTTTCAATCTGTCCTCAACTAGCTGACTGCAGCTAAAAGGGCTAAGCTAGGCCGCGTTGTGGCTTTGGTGTGATGTTCTTCGGATATTTCTATTGTTCCATGAAAATAACAGACAAACAACATTGCGCTAAAGGATCTAGTGCGACCACATCTTCCATCCGACATATTGACATCTGGCTGTTTGTACAGGGAAGAGGGCAACGTTCATCGAAACTCTGAGCCAATCTCATCGTCAAACAGTAGAAACAGTTTGAAAACAGACAAGTCAACATGTGGTATTTCCACCTGAGGAGAGGTTGTTCTGAAGTCACAGAAAGGGGGAGGAAAAATGCCTTACTTTGCCCCTTTGGAGGCAGGTATTCAAGAGGAAAAGCCCTTTTTAACTGAAACTAAGAATGCTATGTGAGAAATCCTATCAAAAAAGTGGAAACAGCATGCATCATACAAACGCAGTCAGATATCTCAGCTCTAATTCCACGCCTGAGGAGCTTAGACTGGCTAAATCAGTGTCATCCTTTAATTCACTTCTCAAAACGCATTTGTACCAAAAGGCCTTCTCATAATTTAACTAATAATTTATCCCGCTTTATTTTCATTTTCTCACAATTGCTGTTACATCTATTGTGTTTCTTCTCATTGCCTGTTTGTGAAGGATGTTGCAACTTCCATTTTACAAAGCGCCGTATAAAGAAAGTTATTTGTGTTTTAAAACGACCTTGCTTATCATTACGAGATCAGGTCAGTCCTTACTGTGTGAGGAGCTGATGGAGGTGATGGTGTTCTCGCAGCGCTGCGATGGCTGAGGGGGTGTGGCCTTGTCTGTTTGCCAGTTGCAGAGCTTCTCTGGCTCCAGCCTGCTGCAGCAGGAAGAGCGCAACCCGAGTGAGTCCACGACGCGCTGCAAAGTGCAACAGAGTCTCCTGCGGATCCAGATCTGAGAGAGGGATGGAGGAAAATAGAAAGGTGTAAGCAATTAAAAGAATACAGACAGACAGAAATACAGACTGTCAGACAGACACACAGAAACACACAAAGACACAAAGAAATAGAGAAAGAAATAAATACAGAGGGAAATACAGGCAGAAATAAACAAAGAGAGAAAGAATGAAAATTCGAGAGCCAACATTCTACTGCTTCCTGCAGCTTGGCAACGCTGCAGTGCAGACTAATTAAACTAGTGCAGGGTGCACAGTGACCCACTGTAGATCAGAAATTTACACCTTTACACACTGATGGTGCCAGAAAACCCACTGCCTGTCCACACACTACGAATCAAGCAATACAGGCTCTTGAAGGCCAATGCATTGAAGCAACCAATAGCTAGTATGTTTTGTTTTTGTTTTTTGTTTTTTTTTGCTGATATTCATAAAAGAAAAAGAGGATGAAACACTCATGCAGTCTAAAATCTCATCAAAATGACTGATGACTGACAAATGATCAGAATCAACTATGTAACAAACACGTCATCATTCATCATTTAAGAGGCAGTTGATACTGACCCAACCAGAGCTGACTTTTTTTTTTTTTTTTTTAATCAGAGACAATATGATATATATCAATATCGACCCCATATATTAGTCTTACTTTAAAAGGACACTATGACACTCTCCAGGCAGTCCCTTCTGCAAATCCCCAAGGACAACAATGGAAACACAGAGGCAAACACAAATATGTCACTCATGCTCCCTGCAGAATTAATGCCAGGCCCAGTGGCTTCTGGTGAGCCCAGCGATCTTTTCAGCTGAATTAGCATCAGTGTAACTGAATCACACTCTGCTTTGATTGGGACAGTTTGTCAGGATATTTGTGGGCCAGAAGAAGCCTGTCTACCTTTTGTGTAGACGTTTAAGCCTGGTAGAGGGAGCAGTCTATTACTGTGCAGGGCAGAATCAAATTTATCATCAGACAGGCACATAGGCATCAGGTGACAGCAGCATCAGTAACACATTCACACCACGCTCATGGCTACGATGCTTTACGCCAAAGGGAAAAGTGAGGGAAAAGAGCTCATGTTAATGTATCTAGGGGTGGAGCATTCGCTTAGTGCCATTTAGGAAACAGTTTATATTTCACTCTTAGATTTTTCAGTTTCTGTGTGGAGACTTTTTCCCACCAGTGTCTATACCATTTGATTTTTGTTATAAAAGTCCCAAGAAAAAATGTGAAAATGCTCATAGAACAATTAAAGTGGTCGCAAAAAAATCTTTCCTCTTTGTTTCTGGCAGTATGATAATCCATAACTTATTATTAATTTGCTGCAACATTTCACAGAGCTGGCTGTGTCTGCTGCTGAAAGGTTTCACTCCATTTACTGTTGGCCAGTCTGGGCCAGTGTGCCCTGACCAACCTCAAGCTAATTGGTCAAATTAAATGCTCCAGTTAGCTGAGTTGGGCTGCACTGCAATGTGAGATGCCAACCAGTGGCAGGAAATGCCTTGCTGCTAGGTTTCAACAGTGGTTCTTGCCCCTTCACCAGGCTGGCAAAACACAAGAATTACATTTCCATACTGCAGCTTCAGTGGAATCTGGGATACATCTGCCAAAACACAGGAATCACCAACATAAAGTGACTTAATGGGATGTTTGGGTCACCATGAGCCACCAGAACAACAGGATTTTCTCATTTGCTATATAAACCACATGCTTATTTTTAAAGAAATTTTTATCTTTAGTCATCTTGCATGCATCACATACCTTTGTCTAATCTCATATAGTACATAGTTGTCATTCATCTCCCATTATTTCTCAGGAGCCTATGCTATACTGTTTGACTGTTTGCACACTGTGTTTTCTCAAGTTCAAGATTCATTTGTCTCTGAAGGGCAAATGGTTGTTCAGTGCAAGTGTACATTAAACATCAAAGCCAGTTAAAACCACACCTATCGTAACTGTAACAGTAGCACAGAGACACTGGGGCAATGAGGACACACACTTTCCATTCTTGTATTTGTGGTTAATATGTTCTTTATTTTTGTGTGTTGTGTCTAATGCCCATTTGTTGTATTCCTATTTATTTTCTGCTGTTGTTGGCTTCAACTTATTACTTTTTCCTGCCACAAAATCAAAATTCCGCCAGAGCAATCAAAGAGGCTTTATCTTATTTTATCTTGTTAGAGAGATGCCACACCCTAAGCATGGGGTGCTGACTGATTAATTATCTGCCATAGCAAATCTTTATGGAAGCACCTGCTGCTTTGATTACACTCAATCAGTCAGTGAAAATCGTCCTGCAAATCACTACCATCATAACCAAAATTAATTTATATTTTCAGATAAGTATTTATTTGTGCCCTTTTCCCCATCCTCGTTTAACTTAGATCAATCTGATACTACTTACTTTGATGAATGCTATAAAATTAGGTCCTAAAGATGCATGAAGGCTGCCACCATAACAAAGCAGGCTAATACTTTCACTATGGTGATTACTATTCCAGACAAGTGAATTTGTTAGCTGTTGCTGATGACATACACCGTTGTATTGTGCTGGCCATGTGAAGTGAATTACCCTCAGGACAACAAATAGTGCGGTATGACGAGATCAGTGACTGCTACATGTCAGCAGCATGAAGGATGGCTGAGATAAAGCCGCGTCACCCCCACCTATAGTCTGCTGCTATCCATCATCTTACAGATCTGATAAATGGGGAGCAGAGGTGCACTTCTCCTCTCTCCCTGCAGTTAGACGCTGCTGTACTTGTATTGAAGCGGTGACATGTTGTGAAGCAGAGCCTATTAGAGCACACATCACTCACCACAGCAGGAAGCCTCCTTCCACATTAACAACATGACAACTGACTTCTTGCGAGGCTGTGTGTGTGTGTGTGTCTGTGTGTGTGTGTGTGTGTGTGTGTGTGTGTGTGTGTGTGTGTGTGTGTGCGCGCGCGTCCATGACCAAAGAGGTGCAACACTGAGCTCTGTTGACTAAAGTGACGTGGATCAAACCTAAAAGGCAGGAAAGTCTTTACTGCCTCACGCATACAAAATATCTTGGGGGTTTCTGTTGAACAGAATGTTTTTCTAACCATCACTAATGAAAACCAAAAACCTGCAATTTACATTAAAACCGCTGTACTATGTATACATGCATGAAGATTTTTGATGAAATGTCAGTAGCTCAAGTTCTCATTTTGTCAGCAAAAGGATTTCAGTTAGCTGCTGTCTTTTAAAAGGTGCTAGAAATGGTTACACTTTTGAGCTGCCAATCATTTGTCACCTTTGAAATGCTGATTTCATTTTGAAACAGGGAGAATATCAAAAGTCTACATGCCATTTATTTGCATTGACGCCTGACAGGAAAACCCAATAAATCAAGACTTTTTTTCCAATTTCGTTCAGATCAACTAACAGGCAGACACAAGGAAGAAACAAAAGGCTACATATTTCAAACATTTTACTGATTTGTATTAATGCAAATTTGATGAGTTTTGTTTTCAGGCCTCCAACCAATGATAAATAAAATATCAGAACAAGCACGCAGATTTTCCAGTGTACATTTATTCAGTCTTCTCAGTCCAAACCCATTTTCTGTTTTAACAATTCTGTCTCAAAATCCTGCTGGCTCTGCTGGTTTGGCTTAATTTCCAAGCTCAAGTTAAACCATAAGCTATTATCTTTACAATAGCCAGAGGGAGAGGCAGTGCTCTAACTACTCCCAAAAGTCTTGTTTACGCCACATTACAGAGAGCAATTACCTCCTAGAGTTTATCATCCAAATCAGCTCGTTTGGCTGGCATTAACTGATTAAAGCCATCAGAGTCAATGGCCGGAGAAAATTGGCAGTGTAATTTTAACAAAAAGAATGTTTCTTTGCACTGACAAATCCATTTCTCACTGCTCAAACTGCTGTCTGGTTTGGCTGTAGCGCGTGGAGGCCAAGCCCATGCTCTGCTGTCGGTGCTGAACATGAAGTCAGATTAATATCCATAAACAGACTTGTTACATCAAGTTACGTAATATTGGCTTTAGCATGAATATGAGCTGCCAACTTGAAAAAAAACAAACAAACAAACAGACAAACAAACAGCCTCCTAGTGGTAATTACAAGTAGCACACTTTTGGTGGGCACCAATGCAACAAGCATTAACAAAGGAGGCAAACGCTAAAGTTACCAGCACTGTCAGTCCATCATAATAAAGTCATTATGATCGGTTAAATTCACACAAACACAATCGCTTCCACGAACATGCTTACAATGCTGCATTTTGAATCTTTGGTATTTTATTTGTTGTATTTTCATCTCTACCCTTTATTCTTTGCAGCTGCAAAACTCCATGCTCCCTCGAGGATTAATATAGTTAATCTTGTTTAGCTCATGTAAATCAGTTTGTAAATTAAAACTTTTATCCTTCTCTAGGGTGAGTTTTCACATGCTAACTGTGAAGAATCCTAGTTGCGCCGGGAGATCTGCTGTGATTAATAACCCTTGTATATCATCTAAGTCATGATGCTTGTGGTTGTCTGCAAATAAATGAAATCTTTGAGAAAAATCGATGTTTTCCATCAAGACAGTGGAGTGAGTTCTGTTGCTGTTCAGTGAGGCAAACTCTGCTGAGCCTTTTGAAAATGTCAAGAACACATTCCTTCAAGTTTCACCACATTCGATCGGCGCTGTCTGAGATATTGCACGACAAACAAACAAACAAATTGAGGGGGGTTGATCCTTAGTGCATCAGTATGTGTTGTAGTGCTGTGCTAGTATCTCCCTGCATCAGTAACACCAGACACCCGGAAACTGAACTGTGCCTAAACAATAAAGTGAGCATGATGTGAACTGTGAAGTATGCAGGTAGCCCCCAGCCCTCCAGTCTCACCAGTGCTGTTGTTCTTTTTGTTCCCCAGTAAGCTCCATCCTGGAGGCAGTTTGAGGTGGTCGAGGGCCAGCGCCAGACTCTCATCCAGACGTTCACACTCCTGCAGGGGAATCTGACACTCATCCAGCAGCAGCGCGCCCTCCAAGCCGTCGGCCCGCCCCGCCGTGCTTACCTGGGTGGCAAGTGATTACAAGGATGAGTCAAGTTTTAGAGAAGAGGAACTGAGGCTTAGTCTACTGGATTCACTCATTTTAAGGCGCTCTGGATAAGCGCATTAACTAAATGCCTAAAATGTAAGATGTTGGCGTAGGAAGGCACATTCCCACATTTCCATCCATGCTAAGTTTGTTGCAGAGCAGCATGATATTGACAAAAACAAACAATATGCTGAGTAGATATGCGCTATGAAGCACGAGACATGTACACAACAGATGTTTCTGCATGATTCCATTTTTTTTTCCATTGCTTGAAAATGCTTCATACGTTTTCATACGTCAAAACCACTGTGACATTATCTCCTTGTCCTCCCTTGTGCAGAAAATTCCAATATTTAATTCCACGGGGTGGCCACCTGTGCTGAAAAGAGATCTTTTAATAGAATACCTAGTATTGCAAGTCATGTCAGGGAAGAAAAAACAACAACATGCCAATCAATAGTTTCATTGTGGTTTTTCTTTCTGCCTTTCTGTGACAGGTCTCTATTTTGCAGGGTTTTTTTTTTTTTTTTTTACAGCTGACTTAGAAATGAAAATGACTGGACAAGATGCTCACCAGAAACTGGGCCATGTCAAAAGCCAGGTCCTGGACAAAGCAGAATCGATGCTCTGTCAACGGGGTTACACGACCAGGGCAGGCCCTTGGGTCCTCGGGCGCCTCGGGGACACCTCGTTTGATGGAACACAGAGTGACCCACACCTCTTCACAGCAGTCATGGGCTGCAGGGAAACAGGAGGAGGAGCACCAGGGAGAGGAAGGTGGAAGCAAACAGGGGAGGACACAAAATCAGTGAGTTTTTTTTATTGCAGTAAAGCTGCTATATGCAACTTTTTCACATAAAAATATAAATAGATTAAAAGCATATATTATCAATAGACCTGTGTATCTGTCTAGGACCCTATGTGCACCTGCCTAAATCCCTGCATTTCTTTTTGGGGCGTCACGTTTTGCGGCATTGTAAAATCTGTGTTGTGGGTGTGTCGTACTGGCGTGTCAAGTATTGAGCTGGCTGTGGCTATTAAGGTGAGGTTTTTGGCCACGGCACAAGGAAGTCACACAAACAACAATGGAGGAAAGCCAAAACAAACCTAATGTGAGACAGATGAGCTTTGTTCATAAACATGAGCACTGACCCTGCTTTTCCACACTGGTGCTATCTGAAGGAGACAAAATGTCTGAAAAGTGACACAGAGCTGCCTTGTCTTCTGCTAGCCACTTCACTCAGTTTTCCACGTAGCAAGCTGGCAATGCTCGATTATCCCAGATAGTTCACTGGACAGCCCATCCAAATGAGGGACGAGTGTTGGAGCAAGAACTTGCCCGGCTGAGGGTGAGAGAGCAGGAGCAACTATACACTTCACTGCCTCAAGTCAAAAAGCTGTACATTTTAGGTTAAAGATCCAACCACAAGCTGCAGCAGACAAGGAAACAATATGACAGCACTGTACAGAGCAATGTAGTCAGATCCAGTATGCATACATGTGACATTAGGAATTTATGCAAATGAAAAAAACAAGGAGAAACATATATCTAAAGATAAGTCACTTATAATAAACCTATTATGTCCGAGCAGTGATCTGATAGATTTCCAAGTCCAGCATTAGCCATTCTGCATCCTTCTGCATAATGTTATCCATAAGCAAGTGAAATGAGTTTGCACTGTATCCAACTATGCAGGGCACATTTCAAAACAAGAGTGACAAGTCCATACTTGTTCATTTCTGTTCAAGAAGGACTTAAAGTGATGTGTAAAGCATAACTGGCTGATGGTTGAGAGCTGAAGAACTATGCACTATCCATGACACCAAATCCTGAAAACACTCTCAAATCAAAAGAAAATGCACTGTGGAAAAATAAATCATCATGAAACCTGGGTTTTATGTCTTGGCCTGATAGCTGGTGGTTGGATGTTGCTGTTTATAAAACTGACTGTCCAGGGGCAGTTTGTGACAGGCAGGTTAAATAAAAAATAGGTTCATTGCCTGATGCTTCATGACTGTAAAATAAATAAATAAATAAAAGATGGGTAAAACGTCACTGTTTCATACATCAATGGACCAATTTGCCTGATCTTCATGGGTCTTTAGACAGCGGTGGAAACAGACAGCAATGGGCTGAAAAAAACTTTTCCGTTCCTTAAAAAGCTGCCCTGGTAAGACTTTACCCAAGTTGTTTGGGTGGAAAAACAGATTTTGCAAGTACCACCCCCCTAAGCAGGGACTTTTCGGGGGGTAAAGAAAATGTACCCGGAACTAAATTTAGACCCTGGTCCCCACAGTCGTAACACAGACAGGTCCTCAAAAGGTTCCTTGTCCCTGGGGAAAGTTGCTTTGGTCAAAAAGGGGCTTTTGAAAGCATATCATCAGTAGTAGTATCAGCCAGTGTTCTTTCTACAGAGCAGTTAGCTTCAATAAGGAGCTTTTGACCAAAAACAACACAGATGTCTCTATTGGAAAAACACTGCACTTGTGGTACAGCAAAGGCACACCATGACCTGTGATACAAAGCAAGACTGAAAGCCTAAGTGTTACTTACCGGTAATGTGCATGACTACCATCAGCAAGGCAGTGCTCACACAACACTCATATAGTACAAAAACCAACGCAGAGTGGAGATTTCCAAACCCACATTCTAATCTTCACCATCTCTAGTGACAATTTATCACCTCCCCGCAAAGATTGAGCATGACCTTTACAAAGGGTTTCACTCTCATCTTCAAAGAAAAAATAGCAATGCATGTAATCTGTCAAGATGACCTGGGAGTATATTAAACTCATACTTCATGACGTCAGGTCATGGTTTAAGAAAACAAAAGTATCTATAAGCAACAGTGATACAGGTAAAATAAAATATGAAATAAAATAGTAAAACATTAATAAATGGAGGACTTGCACTGCTGACTTAATTTAGGCCAACATCTCTCCTTAATAATGATTAAAACTATGTATGTTATGTTAATCTCATTAGTGCCTATTTGGTGAAGTTTAAAATTATATTGGACCATCAAAGATGTTAACAATGATGCTTCAGCATAACGAGAGCAATTAGTTATCAGTTAAAGTTTGTGAAAATTACTATTTAGCCATGCCATGAAAGATGAATGGCCAGAGACGGCTGCAGTCCGCATAGACAGCATATCCAGAGACAAAACACAACTAACAGGGAATTAAGGCTTTGCACTGCTGCCTTGTAAATACATGCAGTGATGACGAATTCCCTGCTCCTAATTTGCAAGTTATTACACGGCGTTACGCCTCAATATTTCACCAATTTACTTCCTCCCCGTAAGGCTGGCCATACTCTGTGGATGCAGGACTGTTTGTCATTCTTCTCAAAGAAAGAAACCAGCTAGGGCAGAGCCTCTGCCTCCAGACAAAATTCATGTCACTGTCAGGGAGTCAGGCATTGTCTCAGTATTTAAATACAGACTCAGCATCCAATTATTCAACCTAAAAATCTACCTTAATTCCCTTACCAGCCATTCTTTTTTCGTTCATCTCCTTCTCTGCCAGTCATGTACTGGGTTTGAGTGCTGTTTGGTGGTTTTACAACCAAACTTTTTTTTAATGTCAGCCACTGGGAGCTGCCTACTTTAACCACAGCCGTCCACCTTTGCCCACTGACTAACTCCACTGCGGCAGTTGTGGATGAGCAAAGGGAAAGTGCTACTAGTTTAGTTTCCATGGCCTGGGGTTTCAAACCAGCCACCTTCTGGTCATTCACAACCCAACTTTGCGGCTCTGTAAGGCCTGAAGGCGAGAGCAGTGAAGGAGAACTAATCTGTTAGTGGGCCAGAGCCAGCCAAGCTCTTAACAAGATAATGCTGTTTAGCATGTTCTACCCTCTTCCTTCCAGTCTGAAAAGCACAAGGGACACAGTGACAAGACATCCCATCTACCTGTCACCTTAGTTTACACTCTATGAATTATGTGGTATTAATATATCTCCTAAGGTATGGGGGTGGATTTCTGGGTGCAGTGATGTCTGACCCTTGACCTCCTTACTATAGGTGACTTTTAATAAAAAATTAAGCCTTCTCTACTCTTAACCTTGCTGGAGGGCCCTCTTGAAAAGCATTGGCTAAATACCTGAAATGTGAATGGATTTTCTTGAAGTGCAGTACTGAGCGAGCCATGCTCTAGAGAGGTAATTTTTGTTTCACCACAGCAACAGACGAGTAAAAAGACTAGGACAGCACTGGCATTTCATAAAAATGACTGAACTCCTGCTAACATGTGATGCGGACTATCATGTAGGGCTTTTTTGTGTGGTGGGAAGGCAAAATAACACTATCCTCTTTGAAAATAAAATGAACGTTTTTGAACAGTCCATAAAGTCTTGCATCCTGTTGAGTGAGCACATCCTTTAATGGGAATTTTGGGTTACAGCAAATAATGCCACTAAACAGAAGATTTCGATTTAACTGAGAAGAACTGATTTGATTTGAAATAAATGGAAAGTGAAATCAAGTTCAAGTTCAAGCTGACAATAAACTTGAACTTGAATTAAACTTTCCAATTATTTTGATCTTATTTTGAGCTTAACTGTATTATTTTACTGTATTCTGACTTTATATATGATTGTATGTTGTTGGTGCCAAACTCTTATTTGTCATGATGCTGCTTTCACAGGCAGGTGTCCTTGAGAGAACAGCTTATTAATTTCAGTGGGACTAACCTGGTTAAATAAATCTTAACTATATGTAGTGGATATGAGACCACTGAAAGTGATGAACATGAGCAGGCAGAATTAAAAACTGTTTTGTTTTGTTTTTTTTTTTCATAAATTAATCACTGTAGGTGGAGCTCCCGTCCCACAGGTCCCCTGGAGGTGCCAGACAAACAAGCTGCAAAGGATTGTGGGTGGGAAGCTTACCAGGACACAGCGCCTGCAGGGTGTCATGGCTGCTCCTTAAGGTGCTGGTGAGGTGCCTCTGGGTGCTGCCAGCAAACAGCAGGAAATAGTCCACGCCCTCCTCATCCTGAGCCAGCTCTTCATCACAGAGCTGCACTGTGATAACACACCTCCCCTGCGGACAGAGAGAGAGAGAGAGAATGAAAAACAAAGAGAAACAGAAAGACACACATGCAGAGACAAAAAGAAAAAAGAAAAGAAGAAAAAACAGGAAGACAGAACCCACAGAAAAAGAATTATCAGAAACACGTATGTGAGAAAGACAGACACATACATCAGTGCACTTGCATAAGCACGCGTCTTACACGATCATGCAGAGTTTGACTGGGTGATAATGTGACTGGTGTGTTGTTGTGATTTAAAGGTGACATGCCTGGCACTTTCTGTCTCTCCAAGTGAGGGCCACATTCCCATTAATCCTGGTGCTTTGTTGCTTCCTGTCACAAAGAGGATGTTGCTACTTAACACCCATATGCCTGTCTGATGTTGGTCAGCATCCATTTTTTTTGAAAAACAAGACGAGGGAGAGGAGATGAAAACAGCCAATTCCAGCTGATGTGCCTTTTGATGCAACGAGCAGCTATAAGTCTGCAGTTAGTAAAGTAAAACTGGAATAAAGTTGTATATTACTTGTTTCTTGTGCCCTGAAGCAATGTGGTGCATTTCCTGTGGAATCCAACCTGGTGGCACACAATTTCAAATGCAGTGCAGAGACTGCCAAGGCTCTCCGCAATAGTCTCATTTGTTTGTGGTAATTACACTAATGTCTCAGAGTTAATGTGGTAATGATTTATTGATGTTAAAATGCTACACATCACACCAGTACCAAACAAACAAGTAGACTGATAAGGCATGGAGGAGCAGCTTCACTTCCTGCAAACACATACTGAGACTGCTGCTACGGAGCGGGAAGATGATTTATCCATAAAAAAACGTCTCATTAACATGAGGAGGCAACATGAGTGACGGCTGACACCCTCCATTAAATTTTCTTTATTCCTTAGTAAAAAATAAAATCAGGTTGCTCAAGCGCTCATCGCAGTCTATCCAGGGAATGGGAACTGCTTCACAATCATACAGCTGCACACATTCGCACTGAGAACTGCCCAGTATGACCACAGCCTTACACCACTGACCACTGAGCAGAGGATTCAACGCCCACAATGCTCACAGGCGCCTCAACAGGGGCCTCAACAGCAATCACTCATACACTGTCCTCAAACACATTTTACAAGTTGGCCCTGGGGTTCAAAACAGCGACCTTCAAGTCACTTGTCCATCAGAACAGACTAGAAGAGAATGTTCTTTATTGTCATTGCACAGCTGTACAGCAAAATTTGGTCTATCTCCTGAGCAGTAAAACACAGTACACACACAAGCATACACAAACATGTGCACACACATGCACTGTATATTTTTTTTTAAAAAAAAGACCCATCAAAAAAACTAAACACAATAAATAGGAAAAAGAAAAAAAAAAACATTATGAGAGTATAAAATATTATTAGTTATAGTATTAGTTTGGAGAATTTGGAGAAAGAGAATTATTATTACACTTTAAACAATTTATATCAACATAGCAACTATTTACGGCCACAGCAGAAATGTGGCAGTTCAACATTACCAAATTGCTGATATTCTTTGATTATTAATTGTGGGACCCAGTATTGTGGCATACTAATGTATGCAGTTTATTGTGCAGCATTTTCTGAAGTCCATTCAAGCTGTGTGATGGCTGACTGATGTGGGGAATGATACAGTGTCACGGGAGGACAGATGGAGGAGGAGGAAAACCAGCAAAGAAAAGGAATATTGTTTAACCTCAGCTGCTTTCCGCTGGGGGGCTGCAGCCTGTTGACACCAAAGAGTCATAATGGGACACTGCTCTTCATTAAATTGAACCATGGCCACTATCTTTTCACAAGCCTGCTCAAACATGAAGGTTCTGAGGTGGCAGCAGTGGTTGTTGCTGGGGAGAGCTAAACAGGGTTAAAGGTGCTTCCTCCTCCTCTTATAAAGTAGTCGCCCCAGGGCCTTGTAGAGGAGAATCAGCAGGTTGACAGCAGGAGGCCTAACCAGCAGCCTTGGGCTCATCAACTTTCTGTATGGCAAGCCACTGCTGCTGAGCAACATAGTTTAAAAAAAACGAAAAAAAAAAAGAAAAAAAAAAAAAAAAAAAAGAAATGTTCAAAGGCAACCACAGAGCCCAGAGCCCACAGGAAGAGAAACAGCCCTCGGAGAGTCAGGACTGAATATATTGACTTGTAATTGCAGCATGGAAGGAGGCAGGTTTTGCTATGCAAGGAGAGTGTGAGCTTTAACAAGCACGGCAGAGGCACTGGCGTAAATGAGTTGTAGATGGGTGGAAGCCACCGGGCATGACATTCTCTCCATTAAAAAACTTATCTTTTACTGTGGGCCCAGATTGGAAATTAGAGTTTTGTGCTGCTTAACGGAGTGGTACCTCAGTGATTTGTGAGTTTGCACTTCATATGAAAATGAAGACATATTAGTGTGAAATGAGTTCCACATCCTCACTATGAACAAAAGAGAAGCCAATAGAAGTGTTTTTTCTCTCTGCCACTGAAGGTGAATGGTAAACCACATCAGTCTTAACGCCAGCCTGCCGCAACCTGCACACTAACAGCATCCTCTCTTAAAATGATTTCTGATATCAGCAGAACAATCCATTTTCATGTCCAATTTAATATACAGCCGTATCATAAACAACATTTAGAGCAACGGGATTGGTTTTTGAAGATTTACTAACAGGTTTAGTGTGGGACAAACTTCATAAAAGCATCTCTACAAGAAACATCTAATATTTCACATTAACACTCTCCCCTTTCAAGCCCCAAAATATTATAAAATATCTTTCTTCTTTATTTTTTTCTTCAGGGCTTTATTGTCAGGGTTTTGTGACCTTTGACCTCAGCACTATTTGTTACTATCTAAGTCCTCTGTTGACTGTGCCACTGGTGGTCTCTTCAGATTAAAGAGTGAGATTAACAGCTAGAATATAAATGGAAAGAAGCTCATTATCAGTCCTCTTAGAGGCAAAGTGGGGGCAGGTAGTGTGTGTGTGTGTGTGTGTGTGTGTACGTGGAGTGGATACAAAAACAGAGATGTGAAACATCTGCTGGAGGTAACAGGAAGCACAGCTGCACACACCAACCTCCTGCAGAGTGTACCACAAAGCATACATGCACACATACACACACATACACACACAAACTGCCACTAACATCCATTAACATTAATATTCATGACTGGAACACAAAATAATATCTGCTCCCGTGAGCCAGCTAAATCAGGAAACTAAACTAGCAGTTTGGAAGCCATGCACAAATACTTGTGTTTCCCCATGGGCCACACCAGCATGACTGTGCTCTCTGCTGGTAATAAGTACTTATCACAGTCAGTGACCTGCTGCTGTATTGACCTGCTAATCATGGAGCTTCAGCAGGAGAGCAGGGAGCTTTGAAGCAACATCAAAAGAGCAGCTGGAGGTCCCGACCCCCACCCCCTCCCTTAAAATGAGAGTATATGTGTCTGGCTCTATGTGCCTGTCACTCTTTCTCTCTGTGTGTCTAACTGTATATATGAATAGTCAGCAGGGGAGCCTCATGTTTATAAGCACCATGGTTCAAACCGCCACCCTGCTCAAGTGTCCTTGAAAGAGACACTGGATCCCTACCAGATCCACGGCTGCTGTTCTGTGGCCGACTGACCTCTGACCTCCCTGCAGAGGAGGAGAAGGAGGGACGGCTTCCTCTTCAAGGAGCATTAAATAGCAGTCATTTCTTTTAAAGCTGGACCAGGTCAACTTTTCATGTCTGCGGCTTCAAAAATATATGAACATCAAATCCAAGAAAAGAACGATGTCAAGGTGGTGTCTAGTCAACTGTGCCCATGCTTACCAAGATGGTTGGCCTCTGATGCTTTATGGGCTTTCCTTTAAAAAAATAGGCTACTATAACAAAGTCTGTGATACAATGGAATATTTCTAACAAACGTGCAGTCTGTGCACCACTAATAGTATAGCTGCATTGTGCAGGTATACTATTAGCACCACGCACACCGTTTGCCCTACTGTGAGCGCACAACTTCTATCCGTGGCATTCTTGACACTTGGCTCAACAAGTGAGCAAATGTAGCGTATTCCCTCAGATGAACATCTATACCGCTCATGGAGAATATCGTCAGGAAATGCCAGCGGATCCGCGCGACCCCTAAATACTCTTTGTCTCCGTAATGAGCCACGGACAGTCCTGGCTCCCAGGTTAAACTTAGCTCATAACCTGGTCCCGACCAGGTTATGAGCTAACTTGGGTTTCCAATGAAGAGTATGTATTCCTTGATGACACATCCCTTTCAGTTGGACTGAAACCACTTTTGACAACCAGAAAACTACACAGAGGCTGAATTTTTTTTGTCAGTGATAGACATGACATCATCCATTTAGTTAGTGAAACTGAGTTTTTGTGACTGTCCATATTGTTGCATTTTCACCAGACAGTAAGACCATGTCAAAATTCACAGACAGACTCTCACATTTCTGTCTGTACAGTGATGGATCGGTGTAGCCGCCGCCTTAGCAGAGATGTTTTGTTTGTTTTGGTGTTTGTTTTGTATTATTTTACAGAAAAATCTTGCCTCCAAACTCCACAACCACCAATATGCCTATCAACAGCCATGTGTCCTGTTAGTGAGACACTGAACCCCTGCCTGCTCATTACATCATAACTCACTGTGGATAAGAGTCAGCTAAACACCAAGAATGTAAACGCAAGATCTAAAACTCAAGGCTCTAATCACCCACAGTAAGAGAACAGCAAAGTGTCGGCATCTCCTGCTGTCTAATGAACACCCACCTCAAGTCATCCTCTACCCAATGAATCATATCCCCTGTCTACCTCCTCTAACTACTCTCTGAAACTGTTTCTCCCTCTCTTAAGGTCCAGCTCTGTCTCTTTAACAGAGTCAGACCTTGACAGAGGATAATTGTGAATGAGAGAAGTGATAGTTAAAATTTACACTTCTCTTACATTTTTTCTATTGTTACATGAATACAGTAATAACACTAAGGCTAAGTCCCTTAATTTGCTTAATACTGGCTGCTTATCATTTTGGTAATCTGGCAACTGAATCTTATTCTGCTCCTGGCCTTCTTGTAAGTCACTCTATATCAATATAAATTTGAAAAAGGTACTTAACCCCAACCTGTTTTCTCACAGTCTGACAGTCTGTCTGGTTCTGCCCATGTGTCTGGATGTAGATCACAGATAAGGTTGTCTGGATGGTAAATGTGTGAGCTGGTCTAGTGTTAAGATACACACACACACACACACACACACACACACACACACACACACACATCTCTGACTTATCTCTTTCTATCCTTCAATCTTCCTGTGTGCACTCCTCACCTGCAGCTGGGGACTAATACCACCACTCATTTACTCGCTCGCTTTATTTGCTATTTCAACACAGCTGATTGGAATTTGCTACAGTGACACTGTAAAAAGACAAACATAAAAAAGGTAATCACAACATTTATGCCATCAATTAATGGAAAGTTAGGGACAAAACAATGAACATTCTTAGTAAACACATATCATATCAAAATCAAAACTTTTGATACGCTGTCATTTTCCAGTACACACACAAAAAAAAATGTATCTGGGCTGAAGTGCTATAAAATGCTATTCCCTTGAGTTCAGATTTCTGACAGCCTCAGCATATGTGCTGTTCCTGAAGCATGTAGTCCTAAATTTAATACTCTAGAGGTGGCTCCCAGAGGGGAGAAGTTTGATGGGGGGTGAACAGAGTGTGTGGCATCTGCCATCACCTTCTGAGCCTCGCATTTAACACGAGGGGAGTATATAGAAGAGACAGAGGGGAGGTCACCTCTTATGATCTTAGATGCTGTGTGAACAATTCTCTCCAACTTCTCTCCCGGGAGGTCGAGCTGCCATGCCACACAATGACTGAGAAGCTGAGAGCACTATCAAGAATCACTCATTCAGTGCCTCACTAGACACACCAAACCTTCCTAAACTGGCACCAAAATTAAAGTCTTTGTTTTTGCATGGCAGATAAGATGCATATTGTCACACTAACTGTGGTTTTCATAAATCTAACAGGGCATCCACACTGTGACAAACATGTTGATGGGGCACTCTGCTCTGTAATTGTGGGCAGTGCAAAATGCTGCAATTGCACCTGGATGGTGATCTGCTGCTATAGAGGTTAAAACAAGTAAGCTATTCATAGCTCGATTCATAGCTCATTCCCACCCCCAAGTAATCATACAACAAGTTGTCGAGAACTAGGAAGCTTTAAATAGCTGTGTTCAGCTTGAACTTGTTCATTTTGCACTTGAAAGGCAGAACTACTGAACAGAATGAAATTGCATCATTGGTGGCATCCTGCCAAGTTTCAGTAATGATGGATGACTAGCCAGACATCCTAGTTATGAAAGAAAATGAAGCCTGATGGGTCGCCATTTCGTTCCACTTTTTTCCTTACGTCCCAACTGCAAGCAAATAAAGCCAGCAAATAAGCAAATAAAGCCAGAGAAATGCAGCCTTTGGAGGATATTTTCAACAGAGTTGTTTCCAAAATTTGCAAAAATTCACATTTGCTGAGTCCACCAAATTCCACGCAGTGCCTGTGGTCAATGGTTGAAAAGTGAACTTTCTTTGTTGCACAGTCATATGCAGAGCAGAAATGACTGGGTATGGCTGAACTAGATTATTATGAGTATTTTACTAGAAATAGTGACTGCAGTTATTTATGATTAATATTACCTGTGATGATTTGAAGAACAAAAATGTCTTTCTCTATTTTGGGCATGTTATAGCCTATCAACATCTTGATGACGAATTAAACTGTTTTGATGCTGCTAATATGCCCGCATTCTGCAATTATTACTGTTATTGTGGAAAATAAAATTATGACATAAAATTGCATATAATTGTGCAGTGTGGTAGCAAGAAGAGTAGTACTTACATATAATGGAGCTTGTTTTGGATTGAGTTTCATGTCCTTGGACACTGTAAAGACAAAAAACAAACAAAAAACAAACAAAAACAAAGTTAAGGTCCATCAGATTGTAGTAATGAGAGAGACATTTACATCAGTGGGCAATTGTCTCCAAACTGCCTGAACTTCATGTAGGGTGCAACCATCCAGGGCGAGCCATGTGCTGGTTTCTTTTCCAATCAAACACTACAGCAGATAATTTCATTGGTTAGCTCCCTTCTCTGGTTGAAGGTATGTACTTTGGTTCATTGGTTACCTTACCCATTAGTCTATGTACAGCTTGTGAAGAAGCCACTCAGGGCGGATGTTAATACCAGGTGTAAACAGGGTTTACGTGAGGCAAGGATTGGCACTAAAATAATCTCTGTGCCTCCATTTGTCTGTTATGTGCACATGCAGGTATGTCACATAAGACAATAGGCACTATCCTACAAGTAAATGATAACTCATAGTGGCTACACAGCTAAGCCTGCCACGTTTCTTTAGGGCGTAAATTTTCTTTCTTTTAAGCAAAATTTTTTAGCAGTTTAATCGCCGTGAACTTGATTAATGACGACTCTCTATTTTTTTTTAGCCTGCAAGTTATGATGCTACCAGCCATGTATCAATTAAATAAAACCAACTTAATAAAAGATCTATCTTCATATTTTATTTACAATTCTTTGGCATACTGTTGGCAAAAACTTTACCATGCACACCAGACAGGGCTGTGTACCACAGACACAGAGATGCTTTTGGTATCAATACTCACCTGGGCAAAGGTAAGGTTACCATTGGCCCACGCTCACAAAAAAAGCTAATGCAATCCTTTAATCAATGAATTGAGCTACTATTATGGTACTGTTGCTTGGTTGAAAACCTAGATACACATGGCTCTGGACGGGACATGGTTACAAATCACTGATCTGCAGGATATAATTAAATGTTTTCAAAGTATTGAACAATGAACAGGTAACCCTTTTCTTTTTTGCTCTTCCCAAAATGGATGCATAGCAGCTCTAGCCAGATCAGAACATTGGTTACGACATGACGACTGCCAAGCTTTCATCTTAAGCCGTGACCCTGGCAGTCACACTGTGGGAGGTTAACAGGGCATGAGTCTGGAACATACACACACACACAAATGCAAAAACATACATGCCAGTGTATGCGCGCGCGCGCACACACACACACACACACACACACACACACACACAACCATATCAAAACAGCTAACTCTCTCAGTGCTTGTTTATTCTAAGAAAGCAGCCAAAACTGCTCATTAAGACAGAAGCCTCTTCTGAGTTTTAGGGCCCCTGCCTCTTCTTAGTCACCCCATATGTGCTGATTCTTCCAACAGTCCGTAAAGCCAGTTCACAACCCAAAGCGTACCACTTTGTCCCTTTAATGTGGGTTCAAAATGCAGGGAAAAATCAGCTGGCAGGATTTACTAGCTCATCTTCACACTGGATTCAGAGTCTGAGACTAAAAGCCTTTTTCTGGGCACAAGGGCAGCAACAGTGGGTGTGTAATTATTACAACCAAACAAAGGTATTACAGAACTGAGTAGAACTGGATTGTAAACTCTTTTTGTTTAACTTCCTTGAAGAGATATTGGCTTGCTTGCATTCATCAATGAGTCAGGGGTGCATTTGGTGTCAGGGGCCTGTACACTCCACAGTTATTTGGAGAGACAATTTTCTTTTGTTTGCTGTTCCCTGGCAATAAAACAAGTTCTTTCTGCCGGCCTCCGTGCTCAGCAGTGCATTAATCACATGAAGCCCATGGTGGGGGAGTCAGCGACAAAGGCCAGGACCTAATGAGTTCAGCAGAGAACACCAACAGAGTCAATGTTGGACTCAACAGAGCACTGAACCGCAGCAAGGCCAATTCACATTTTGCCGCCCAATCCAAACATTTTTCCACTTTTCTGCTGAATAAATAGGCTCGAGTTAGAATTAGGCGGATCAAGTAAGGGGATAATCAGTAGCTCTAATAATACTCTGGAGTCTAATCCTCTTGCCTTAAGTGCACTGGGCCAGGGCCCAGCTTTCTCACCACATGCAGTGACTGACAGCACACAGACTTTGACTGATAAGACTCTCACACACTGTCCCCTACAAGCTCATTGGTTCTTTGACATTCTTACATTTTGGACACGTAATAGATGTTCTCGCCAAGACCAGCCTACACCAAGTGGGGATGAGGGACTTGAATGAGACACATCCAGGATGGCAAATTAGCAAGCGCCACCTGCCTAATACAGGTAAATATTTGCAGTGGCAGGTAGATTTTTTCAGTCTGCGAGACACGGGTTAAATAAAATAACCTGCAATTCTGTGGTGACAAAGCCAACAAACAAAACAAAGTAGAAATGCTGAAGCATGGAATATTATTTAATCAAAGGTGGTAACAAGATGACAGGGGAAAAGAACAAAATATGACAATGTAGTTTTCGCTTAGCTGAACTTCTCTCTCATTTGTCAAGGTGACCAAAAACTATTAACCACTTGACACCTGAGCAAATTCACTTGATTTCTTAAAAAAAAAAACATGGGGGGAAAGGCAATGACAAATTATAAATAAATGAATAAATAGATAAATACCAAAATATTTTTTAAATGAGAAGACAACAGTTATTAAAATGATATGTTAAAATGTCAGTGGTGCTGGATCAACATCAGATTTCTTGCATTTCGAAGCTTGTGAAAAATGCAATGTAAATCTAAATTGAAAAAGAAAAAAGCATCTGGCAAAAAATCTGAGCAGCTGGTAAACTTCTGGCATCCAGACACTGTGGCACCCTGGACACATTGCCTCTGATGAACACATACTGACTGTTACAGGTACTGAACCTGTGACTTTTCAGTCATGGGACATCTTATTATTCCAATAGGGACATGTCTGATGGCAGGCAGTAGGTGTGCTGTTACCTTCGCTCACTGCAGAGTCCTAACTTGACGACCTTTCCACCTTTATTCATTCAGGGAAGTTTCACTGACCTCCACACTCCTTTTCCTATCCTGCTTCACATTCACACCGTTTCACATGTTCACACCCGGGAGCTGCTCGTAACAATCACAGTCTTCTAATGTTATTGCTTCTTGCCTTGTTGAGGAGCACCTCAGGAGTTGTTGTTGATGGATGGGAGATTATTTACCAGTCATTCTCACTCAGATTTTACCAGCTGATCTGATTTATTCATAACATGTTAGACATTCACAAGAGCATTTTCCAAAGCATAACTACCTCCTTAAAAATGCTCTTTGATTTTTTTTTTGTTTGTTTGTTTGTTTAATAAATGCATAGCTGCCAGAGAAGCTTATTTGTTGATACGCCATCATACACCACTAACAGGTAGGTAAAAACTTGTATATTTATGTGATGTCATTGTCAGTTTTTTTTTCCACAGTGAATTACAATGAGTCAGCGGGTGGAGCTGAAGCATCCTGCTCAAGGACACTTAAGCAGGAGGACACACATTAGCTGAAGTGGCCTTTAACCTTTGACCTTTTGGTTACGTAACAGTTAACTGGCCCCGCCTGGTTTCCTGCATAGTGACTGCTGTTTCTGACTTTTGTCTCATATGGTAGCCAACAGCGGATGTTAGACACATGAGGGAAGTTGATTCACTATTTTTGCATCATTGCCTACAATACTGCAATATCCGTCTAAAACTTCCTTTTAGGTGTAACTTATGAACCGGGCTGTATAGTGAGTCAAAAGCAGCATCAAATATAAACTTCCTCGCACATGAAGAGGCTGTTGTAGTCTTTCTCCTCTTAGACTTTTCCACAGTGGGCCTGTGTAATAAAACAAACTTATAGATGCATTTTTTTTGTTTGTTTGTTTGTTTGTTTTGTTTTGTTTTTGTGTGTGTTTTTTTTTGCCCCCAAGTGAATCTCCACACATAAGGTTAATTTATGGTTCCACAACCCAAAATGCCCCAGTTGCTACATCTGAGTGGGTATACTATTATACTGTATAGTTTATGTGTGCCTCTCCAAAACTGCAACTGTACATAGAGTAACACAAGACTGTAAGAACTGTTATTGAATTTCCAGCCACAGTGGGATACCATGGAGCTGGTTGAGGAGAGATGAGATCAGCATGGGTAATATGTACAACACAGCTTCCCTAAATGATAAAAATAAATAAATAAATAACAGATGTAACCAAATTCATAGCAAGAAATGACCATAAAAATGATCATAAAAATGCCATCTAGCTGTACAGTGGTCTATAGGCAGATACACCAAGGCAGAACTATAATCGCAAAGACTTTTTTTTTTTTTTAAAAGGGGATCAATATTTGGAATTCACTAACTATACAGCTCGAGACTGGCTAAACATGACTACCTCAAGTGCTGCGTATTTTGGCTGTTAGCATGCAAAGTACAATGTAGCAGCATGCTGGTGGCTAGTGGTAAGGCTAGGGGTTTCAAAAAACTATCCATCTTTCAAAAAACTACTAGTTTAAAAAACTATCTTTTGGTGAGCAACTGCTTTCATTTTACAATTATCCCCACATATTCACAACCTTAACAAAGGACTCTGGACATTCCTCAACACCTAAAACAATAAATACGGGACAGTTCGCTGGTACAATCATGTAATTCCTGCGGCAACTGGGTGGGGGAAAAAATAGAAAATAAAAATCAACCAATCCTAGCAAAATTGCTTAGGCATACATTTTTCACAGCTCAGACATTTTTCGCATGCAAGGTCAGCCAATTAGGAGCCACTGGGAAAAGCTGAACATAATACACACATTTCTTTGGTGTAAAATAGTATGCCATTCAGCAAACAGACAAAGACTGTAGGCAGAGCTTTTTTGTAGTTAATTAGAATTACTATTACTATTTAGTATTACTATTACTATTAATTACCAATTAGTATTAGTATTAGTCAAAATAATAATAATAAAAAAAAAATCATTAAAACATATATTTCGTAATTGAAATTGCAGGAGTGGCGGCACCCTCGCTCCCTTTATGGACCAACACGCCCCTGCTTAAATGTAAGTCTTTGTGTGTTTGTTGGTTTCTTACTTGTTTGGTTTCTATTGTTCTTATTTTACTTACTTTTATCCTGTGCTCTGCATTTCATATGTTGATATTGTTGTGTAACTGTTTTAACAAAGGACCAGCTATAGGGACAAATCAGCTTAAGCTATAAATGTTACAATATATGGCATACAAATGTTTGTCCAATATTCAATGTACAGCCTGTGAATTTGTCAAGGAAAAATTGAATAAACAAACAAATAAATGAACAAATAAATATTTTCCCCGCCTTAGCTAATGTGTGAGCTGAATGCAAACTAGAAAACCAGCTTAAGGTTACACCCAAAAGCGTTCACCAACTGGTTTACAATGCAATTCACAAATTGCAGGCTTTACTGCAGAACTGGTTAGACTAATCATTAGGTTTATAGGACCTAATGTGTAACTTATTAGATGATGTAACTGACGGTAAGTCAGAAAAGCTGTCATAAAAACAAATCACTGCTTTGGTATCTGTTCTCCAGGCTCCTTTTGAGCTCTCATGTCCATGTGACGCTGGCTGTGATGATTAATCTGGTCAGTTCCTTACGGGATGTCTCTAACGTTTCCTGTTACAGCACTGTATACAGAGTAGAGGTCAACGTTCTAGTATGGATTGTCCATATTTCCTGTCACAACAGATTCTTTCTGAGATGATACAGTCATATGAAACTGGTACATTGTCATCATACTCAACAGTGTGTGTCAACCAAATGTTTAATATATTTCTAGACAATTCCATTTGCATCTGAAGCAAAAGATCATGAGTAGTTCAGAAAGTATGCGGTACAAAGTGTGACCTCTACGCCTCCATCTGTAGGTCATGTTTTTACAACAATTTGGAAACAATTCTGTGATGGAGAATTGAAGACGGTGCAGCACTGAGTACTGAAGTTTCTGAATTGCAGATGGCTGAAATACTTTCTCAGAGGTAAACATGTTCCAGACGGCTCCCAGAAACAATGTATTATGCTGAGTAACCACTGGACTTGTGGCTCAAGTTACATGTCAGCGAAAAGTCTTCATTATACTGAAACCAAATAAAGCCAAAACATTTGAATCTCATCTTTCACCCTCTATTTTTTTCTTGTCCCTTTCTCTTAAGTGCCAAAAATACCTAATAATGTATTCAATATGTCAGCTTGCAGCTATTTTGTCTATGTCAGTATTGCTTTATTATTTAAGACTTTTCTTGTTTTGCACAATGGCAAATTTGAGCAAAGGCTAATATTCAGTAATAGGGCTTCAAGTGCTGGCTACAATGATAACAGGCATTAACCTGAAAATCGCACAGTTCTTAGTGAAATCCATTATCATTAGACAAAGCCTGCACTGAGGCGCAACATTCAACTTGTATTGTTATCTTTGAGATCCATTATGTTTAGAGAAAGAGGGTAAATAAAAACTGCATATCACTTGTCTGTGTTTCCAAAACCAAAGTCTGGCACCACCTCCCCCTCTTTGGTAACAAAGTAAGATCCTTGAGAAAGACATCCTCTAAGCTCAGACCTACTGCCACCCGACACCTGTTTATAGAGATTACACAACCCATTAACTCATCTAAATCAGTAGGCCCAGACGCCTGCTTTCAGAAGAGCTTTACGGAGTCTCCATTATAGCAGAAACTGCCATTTTTGAACTACGATTAAAACAGACTTTTCTTCCTTCACAGGAGCAAGGCGACAAAAAGGCAGGGCATCAGCCACATTCAAGTGCACAGCCGTCACAAATGGACCAATAAATCAGGAGACAAATCCCTCTCAATGCTGGAATGGAGTGGTAATACGCCAAGTCAGGGGTCTGAAAGGACCTGTTATGGCTTCCACAGGTCCCCTGACTATCAGAATACACCATAATAGCCATGTGACTGTGGCATGAATGGAAGGATGAATAGGATTAACTTCACAACTCATTAAACGGACTGTCTCCTACACCCTTCCCAACTGTCAGCTGAGGCCTTCCCAGCAAAGCCACATCCCAGTCATATAGCACAGACACTTATGCTCAG
Organism: Myripristis murdjan; assembly: GCF_902150065.1. NCBI lineage: Eukaryota > Metazoa > Chordata > Actinopteri > Holocentriformes > Holocentridae > Myripristis > Myripristis murdjan. The sequence goes on from NC_043982.1 coordinate 18,389,046, forward strand.
TCAGAAATGTATGAGTTGTGTTGCTGTTGTCTCTGACAGCCCCCCCCCCCATAGGAAAACATGTTCTTGATCTCAATAGTCTGGATAAAGGTTATAAGGTTGAACAAATGTCTAGTAGGCTATACATACGTACCATAAATGCTACTAACAACAAAAATCAGTGAGTTCCACTAATATATAGTCTAGTCTTGTATGCAAGAGCATCGCAGGCTGTATAATGTTACTGTATCATTAATTGCATCATAATCTGCATAATCCTACTCGGATTGAAGAAAAATTGATCAAGGAAAGATTCTAGGCTGGCCTGTGTTTTATATGTTCCAAATAAAACTCTTGAATCTTGAATCTTGTGCAGATAGTGTGCTCTTCAGCGCGAAATAGCTTTGAATTCTGCCACTTTCTTTTGATTTAAGACAGAATTTCAAATCTACAGAAAACCAATCGTGGGCGCAGTCAGTACAAAGTACAAATTCTTGCACACCTGCTTAACTGATGCAACCATGATTTATAGCTTATGTCATTAACTAGATGAATGTCATTAACAAAAATAGGCTATTATGACTACTTGACTCAAGCAACCTATGTCAGCGACAATTAATTCTCAATCTCTCACCCGCTCTGCTTAACCCATAAACAAGAGCCCAAATGCCCATTCATTGTTCCAAGCAAATCAATTAATCAATACAATTCTTCCTTTTTCCTTAAATTTGCTGATTAATTGTTGCAGGCTTACATGACCCTGAAATTAAATCTCTCAAATAAAATACATCAACTGTCTGTGAGAGGATGTTACATCTGCCACAGAGAAAAAACGACAAGAAAAGAGGGGACGGCATCTTCAAAATAATTTTAGATTATCAAAGTAAATTCTGATTAAAAATATAAATAGAGCAGCATTCCATCACCTATAGTTCAACAGTCCTCTCATTAGGCATAAGAGTATGAAATAGAGACGGGTAACTGTCAAAATACAGTACACACCAATAGGGCCGTGCGATGTGACAGTCTATATCGTAGGACAAGAGAAAAATGCCTATCGGTAGAAATTTTCATCTATTGTTTCTGTTGCTGTTGTCACAAAAGCCGCTTTATGGCAGTGTTTTATGTCTTTGAGTCGGAGCTCCTAGTTGTCTTGAATGCACCATTACTACACGTGGGCTCAAATAACAAGCAGACATGGAGGAGTGTGACATAGAACAAAACTCCCATAACACTCCTACACAGAACAGGACTCAGCCCGACCAAGGCAAAATGAAGAACTGTGAGGTACTCCTGTCGTTTGGATATGAGAAATCTGACTCCAAACAGAAAACCGCACTTTGCAAAACATGGTACAGACCAGTTCCTATGTCAGACTCTGACACAAACAAACAACAAAACAACAAAAAGGTGCAAGCAACACAGAAGGGAAGTGTTGAAAGCCAAAGCAAACCTCAGCTCTGTGCAATGTCACTTCCACAAAAAAGGAGAAAAGAGAAAGTGACTTTTGTACATCACAGAGTTATTAAAAAGTAGTCATGATGACTGTGGTTATTTTGTATAGACAATTTTTCATCAAATTCACAGAAAACATACTATGTCGTGATATATATCACTACCAGGATATGAAATTATCAATGTGATAGAAGATTCTGTCCATATGAGACAGTCCAAGACACCAAAATCAAGTGTCCTAACGGGGTGTCCACCACAAGCCAGCAGAACGGCTTCAGTGTACCTTGGCACTGACAGAGTGTCTGAGACTCTATTGGAGGGAGGCCACACCTAAGCACAATGGGATGTTGATTAATTGTCTTAGGAACTAGCCCTCTGCTTTCAATAGTTTACATGCCTCATTTGCTAAACTGTCACCATGATTTTTGGTTGTTAGCTGTTAAGTGTTTTTATGTGGCGATCAGGTTGAACAGCTCTCAGCTCAGTGCCTGCCGCCTGCTGAAAAGATATGACTATGGTAAGGTTTGCTCCATACATAAAGTCAGTGTAGCATTTTGACCTCCTGGCTGGGGGGATGGATCAATCATCAATGAGTCCATCAACAACCAAGTCTTGTGTGTTGTCATCATTTGGTAAAGACACTGAAAGCTGCTCTCCATAAAAGCATAATCATCTACAGATAGTGGTCTCTGTTCTGAACTAGAGTGGCAATGGCTGCCTTGGCTCGTGTTGGTTGCATTTTTGCATTTGGTTTGGATTCACACTGCTCAGTTACAAGCAAATCAATGCTTATAAACAAAGTCACATGGACCCACTCATGCTTGAAGAGTCTGGAATAACAAAATGAACAGAGGGAAACCGCAGTTTGTGGTTCATGTTCAGCTGTTCCTGCATGTGCTGTTAACTGGTCTTAACGGCAGAGAAGGTAAATTATGGTAGAGAGTGCAAACAAGTCCTTCAAGCTAAAGTTTCAGGGACTGGAATCAAATTTTTTGACTCTGCCACGCCACCAAAATCTCTGACCTCACAGGATGACAGCTTACCAAAACTCTGTTCAATAAACATGCCTCTTGTGATTCCATGTGAACCTGCAACAAGGCAAACTTAACCTATGAGTAGTACTTTAAACTAGATGTGAGTCAGTAAGGTGGTGGTGAGAACAGTGGTGAATCAGAGGTGACTGAGGAGGCTTTCATGGCATTAACTGAATCTGATCTGCCAGCATCAGTCCCAGAGAAATTTCCTGCAGAACATCCTAACCATGGTGTCCAAAGGCCATTTCTTTTTGACTAGCAAAACAAATACATGTGTCAAGAGCTGGTCAAAGCTGCTGCTGTTGCAAGGAGACCACTGACGACCCATCTGAATTACAGTCCTCATTTAGTAAAAACTGATATATTTTCACCTAAAACACCATGCTCTCAGCACTGTCAGCAACCAGCAACAGCATCTTGAAGCTAGTGCTGCAAAAAGAGGTAGATAAACAGGATTACTCCTCTGGGCTTTAGAGCAGTGGTGAAAAAGGCAACTGGCATGTTTTATGCAAATAGCAAAAATGGTTACACTAGTTGAATTTTACTGAAGTTGGAATGCTTGTCTAGAAAATGGTTCACAAATTCCTTTAAGAAAAAGCATTACAATTGTATGCCTTTGGGGCAAAATAGCCAACCTACCCCACACAACAGTTACTCTCTGCTTATCCATTCATAACATAACATTGCCTGTTCAATAATTAACCCTTTGACCCCAATTTTCCCTTAAATTTACCCTGAAGTTCAAACCTAGATTTTTTTCCCCCATCTTTTATGACAATGTCACAAACATATCCTGTATCTGCTGGTTGCAACGGTTCATTGAAGCTACATCACAGTTATGTTGAGTAAAATATTTAAACCCAAGATGTTTTATGGCTGCACCGTTACATGAAACAGAATAGAAAATACCTAGATGTGCACATTTCCCTGTAATTCAGCAAGACATTATTGGTATCTTTGGAAATCCTAGGTTCACCACTGGAATTTAAAATAAAGTTCTGTGGGTTTGAACAAAGCAGTATGAATTTGTAAAGATGAACCCACTGGTGGGACTGGCAAAGTTGAAGAGGTTAACTGGGTCATTATGAGACCTTCGTTTGATGGATGCCTGCTCCCTGATAATAGCAGCAAATTAGAATTATACAACAGTTTTGGTGGAGCGATTTGATTGGGCAGGGGGCACTCCACAAGCTGATATACAGTAAAAAAGCACTCTAACATTTTACTATTATGTATCTCTCTGCTTTACAAGTGTTCTGTGTTACAGCCTCTCTAAATAACTAAAGGCTCTACTGTAATAATGGATAACTACATTGTATCGACCGCAATCTGCATTATAACAAAAATGGCAGCGTGAAGGTGCAAAGATAAACATGTTTCCCAAAATAACCTTGGAATTAAAGTATGAATGGTCATCAGAAGAGGATGAGTGGGAGGAAAGAAGCCTCTATATGGCCAGGCTGTGGTTTGGATGAGGGTTAGGAAGCACTACACCTGAAAGGAAACATTTGTAGCAAGAAAGCACCTTATAATGACCTTATAACAGCATGACCTTGAATGAGATTTTGCTTAATTAATTATGGGAAACAAAGCCCAGAATGACCATGTTTTACAGGAAATATGGTAAGTCTTTTTCAACTATAAGTGTAGAGTTAAAGTTAGTTAGTACTCAAAAAGTAATCAAAAATCTACTCAACTGACTACAGTAGTTGCATACTTAATGACACTTGCTCATAATCAATGACATTACTGCCTTTTAGCTCACAGTGGACAATAACTAGCCAAGCCTGAGTTTTGCAATAGACACTGATTGTGTCTTTCACAGAATGATGAACACTCACATCCAACCCAGCTATCAGGTCGGTCCTATAAATCAGAGGTGGCAGCCCATGAGCTTAGTGAGCAGCATGCTTGTGAAAATAGCCAAACTGAATTCCTGACCTGGCTGAAAAGAGCGGGGTGGGGAAAGTGAATGAGTAACACCTCAACAACGGCCATCAAGCAAGGCATTTAATTCCCAACAGCAGGACACTGTGGTTGCATTCAGCAGCTCCCTGGTCTCAAAGTTTGTAACTGTATAAGCGTGAATCAGGATGTTGCTGGAAGAGAGCTCATCATAACTTCAGTGGAGAGGAAAAAAAGAAAAGGTGAAAACCCTAATGATAATTATGTAAAGTATGCACCCTCAGCAAGGTGAAAATACTTTGTTTAAGTCAATTTATTACTGCTAGCTCTTGTAGGTCAAAACCTCCCACTGGCCATTAATTAACCTGAAAAATGTGGGTTAAAATTCATGTTTTAAGGAAAACAGTCACCTGTGCAACTTCTCAGCTTAAGTCTTTAGTTTTTGGCTGTGCCTGGTGAGCTATGCACAACAACTATACAGAGGGACAGACGCCTAATTTAGACCTGAGTTGTCACCTAACACGAGGACTCCATGATGACACCAGAGACAGGACTTAAGGCTCAGGGAGGGGCAGGGCTTGTTTTTGCCTCACCTATGCAGTTATAACCCTCCAACATCACAGAGACAAGGTCTACCTGCCACGGTTAGCTCCTTCTGTTTTCCTATATCTTTGTATTTAATCCTAATATCCTTTTAGGATTCCGCTGGTTTTCCAATTATTAGCAGGCAACATTGTATGAGCTTTCATTTGGTAAATCAAAAGGTAGAACAAGGCATTAACACTGGTCAGGTTCAATTCACACTGCCTTACCTTTGCCTAAGATGTAAGGGCTCCTGGTACTGTAAGGTGCTTTGGAAAATAGCAGCTATGCCGACTGCCAGGGAGGCTGATTTTCCAGTCAGAACCTGTCAGGGTTAAGCTGAACTGTCCAAGCCAACAGCTCACTGATCTTGACTTTGTCTTTTCTTTGTAATGTTTCCTTGTTTCCATCCTGCTTTTACTCTTTTACTACCACCCTGCCTTCTTCATATGTCTTACATTTTTTTGGTGTTGAAGTGTTGAAGCTTGGACTGGATATCAAATTGGATTTCATGTAGGAAATGCACTGTAGAAATAAAGACTGACTGAAAGGAGCCTTTTTTAGCCACAGGGGCTAGTTTCCCTTTTTTATCCTTGCTGATCCAAAAAGCAAGAAAAAGTTTCATTCCAAAAGTGACATTCATCCTCTGACTCATTATGCAATACTACTGCAGACATCAGCCAGCCTAAGACCTTTGCTTAACAAAATGACACTTTTAATGATGAAATCACCCCTATTCATGAAGAATTAACTGCCACATTTTTGGCAGCAATTATTCCCCTAAATGGATGCATAACATTTGGAATCAAAGCCTCCACATGTAGCACAGTGAGGGAGGGTTAAAGCCCTGTCTGGGTCTGCTGGGAGTCATGTTAGTCACGGCTGATTGGCTGTCAGGGAGGGGCTTAGCGGGGTTTGATGTTTAACTCGGAGGTTTGTTTAACCTCCTATGCTTTCTCCCATAGTTACTGCCCTGCTACTACAACCTAAAGTCCACCACACACGCCTAGAGCACAAAAACTCAGACAGCAAAGCGTGTCTATACTGTGTTTGAGTCTTTGTCTGATTCTTTTCACGTTTCATTAGCAGCGCTGATCTTGTTGCGCACAGCTGAATTTGTCAGGTATACGTCATCCCATGAACAACAGCACCACAGCCAACTTCAACACACCATTTTCACAACCATTTAGATAGTCACAGCTGTTTGATTTAATCAAACCTGGCTATTGTCTCTATGGACAGATATGGGGCCATCATGGTGACACGACCTCACCCTGCCACACAAAAGAAGCCTCTGTGCAGAGACTGCACACAAACGCTGGCTGACAACACGAGGCTGGGGGATGAAAGGTCTCCTCAGTGTTTGGTGACAGTTATTACCCCCTACACTGAAACCAAATACCTGTGGGCCCAGATAGCATTATCTTATTGTGAGGCGCAGCGAGGGAGGGCCTGTAATCAGGGCTCCAGCCTTGATCAGCACCCCTCCCCAGGTCTGACAACCCCATCCTTCTGTTCCCACACTGGGAAACCATGGCAGTGCTCAGAGGAAATGTCTTTAAGGCAGACGAGAACTCTGATACTTGAAGGTACAGTTAAGTCTTTAGAGAGTGACTGCCCGAGAACAGGACTGAGTCAATATGTATAAGGACATTTAGAGAGTGGGGTGGTTATCTGATGAAACACTGAAGCATTTTCAGTAGTCATTTGCTGAAAAAGAGATATGGGCCAGAGACATTTACCTGTATGTAAATGTTCAGCATATTTTCGGCACAAAATCAGCAGGACAATTTCTGTTGCTTATATTCAGGTGTTCCTGGTAATGAAATTTCTGACAAGTTGCTGATGGGTGAAAGCAGAGTGAGCAGTGTGGTTTTCATCTTTGTCTTCCCCCTCACTTTATAGAAATGAAAGCACAGACGCAGGTACAGAATCTCTCTCAAAAAAAAAAAGAAAAAATCAATACATGCCAACTAGTCCGCTGTCAAGCTGATGCACTTACTCATTCAGCCATGGTGTGACTGCAATAACAAACTGACACTGAAAAGAAGACAAAATAGGTGCCAAAGAGCCAATCAAGCAAACTGAGCCCTAGGACACAGCACAGGTTTAGAGAGGGAAAGTGGCTGTTCGGCCCATCTGGAAGCTAAGAGGTTTAGCCTGGAGAATCCTGAGCAAAGCTAACCTCAGTCTCACAGCAGGCCTGATCAGATTAATATCAGTCCTCTGTGGTGTTGTTGACTAGCAGGTAAATATCCTCAGGTATATTTTCACACTAGTGATAGGGACTGGTGTATATTGCTGGATTACTGCTAGGGCTGCTAACTGTACCGAGTATAACATACATTGCAATGTTAGTTCCCAAAGTACTAGTCTGAGATTTCAGGCATACTGAAGCACTTCATTAAATTTCAATTAGAGCACCCACTGTGACTGACAGTGGGTGCTCTAATCAAAACGCTGTAAGATGCAGCATTGCAATAAGTGCAATACAACTATTTTGTTTCCCAAATCATTGAGGCTTCTAATTGTCATAAATTATTTACATAACTGGAAAAACACTCCTGTTTATCACTTTAGTCGCAAATGCTGCGCATCCATGTTGACTTTTATTCTTAAAGTGCAACAGCATTACAGTCACCACTACTGAATACACAATACTGGTTTAATATTATCCAGGTACGTATGACACCTGCATCACCAGGAGACCGGAGAGTACTGACGTATTAGGAATATTAACTAACCTCTAACCGTATTAGTGGGTGTGTGACTCTTACTAGCAAGTAGGGCTGCAGAGTTAATCGTATGGCACAGTTTTATGTTTCTACAATTAACTGTCCTTCAGTGATATTTAAGTGTATGTTATATTTTATATTATACAGCGCATCCACTGAAACATGATTAATTACAACCTTGGAATGCATAAAATGCACCATTTGACTAAAATCAAAGTTAAGATGTAGAAGCACCCAGAAAAAACTTTACAAATGACCATCTCTAGAAAAACAGAACAACACGCAAAGTGGAAAAGACCAGATCAGCCCAGAGTCAGAGAGGAAAATCCCTGTTGTAGCTCCTAGAAGTAGATCATCGTTTGTCATTTAGATATATTTTGTTTTTGTTAAACTAAATGACAAGAAACAGCTCTTGTGTTTGCCTGAGGGCTATAGCTGTGGCCAAAAGTAATCAAGTAGAACCCATTATTTAAAATTTGTAAATATTTTTTATAAACTGAAAGCAAGACTTTCTAGTTGCTGATAATTTGAGAAATGTACTGTTAAAAGTGAAAAAGCAAAGATATATGGTGGGTGCAACGAATTTCCATAAATATCAAAGTGCGTGAGGTTTCAGCGTAAGCATAAAATCTAGCTGTATCTGCTTGACTGATTAAATTTATTTCAGTGTCATGCACTCTGGGTGCCCAGCCCAAAGCACAGTCATGCATCATGTTGCAATATTTGTGTATGACAAACAGATTCCAAAATATCCGAAGGTATCATGCAAACAAAGTGCATTTTTGTCTGACATGGGCTTTGCGTGAGCCACATAAAAGCCATCCTATGTGAAACATATCAAGCCTTTCATAAATCACCTAAACGGTAGTTTTACAATGGCCAGTGATTAATAGCTTTAGAAATTTGCATAAAAGCAACTGACTCTCACATTAATGGGTATATGTAGGGGAAACCTAATGAGTAGGTGTATAATTTCCCCTTAATGGAGGTCAATTAACCTAATCTAACATTACTCTATTTGGTGTGGGAGTTCTGATGAATACCATAAAGCATCATCACTAAGGCAGGCGTTACCAGGCAGTGTGTCGCAGTCAGACTTTACCCTGGAGGATATTAAAACAGCCAAAACAAGGAACAAAACACTCAGAATCAAAGTAATGCAGTGCAATTTTATCCATATTCATATTTTTTTCTAGTGGAGGCCATCACCTATGGCCTAAAAGCTATGCCATGTTTGATAATACTCATAATTTCACCACGAGAAAGTACAGAGCAATTTCAAGAGCACTTTGTCTTGTCATTTCTCACAACTAAGAAAGCCATGTATTAAGGCATCAAGGGAAACCTTACCCCCAGTCTATCTGATGACAATGAGCATGACCGAAATCCCTCAAGTCTGCTCAAAATTCATTTTAAGTCCATCTGAGGGAGCAGGTGTGTTTACACAAAGCAGGTATCCTCAGTAGGCGGCATGCAAGCTCTTACCACACTGATTACAGTGAGCTAAATATGGCTTTGTGCTAACACAGACAGTAGGCAGATCAAAGCTGTGATGTCAGAGGGGAGAGGAGGAGCCTCCAGGCCACAGGTCAGGTGTCTGCTTTAACTACAACAGTCCAGCCCCACCTATCCTGCCACCAGTCTCCATCCTCCATCCTCTTGGCAGTGCTGCTGTTTTAGTATGGTTCACTTCATTTTCACCCATCAGTCAAAATGATCAGCCAAAGCGAGGGTGAATGAGGCCAGGATAGATTAATACATCTCTGATCCAGTGCTGAGAGGTAAAGCAAGTAGGGTTCGACCAATCTGGGCGAAGGTCAATAACAATTTTTTTGTAATAAAACTACAGATGGACAAAAATTTTAACTGCTATTCAGCATCCTCTACATAGTCATTGTTTCAACTCTATTACTGTCAGGGTGAAAAGCTAACAAATGGCATATTGACCATCATGCAACACTACAACTGAAACCCAGACTAATAAAATTGTTTTGTTATCTGCAGCTGTTTTAAGACGAGGTGACACACCTCACCCATTCAATGACAATGGTACTTGGGGATACATTTGGATACATTAATTTACAAACACAAAATAATAAACATTTAGATTAAACAAAAAAGTGTGCAAAACACAGTTTTATAATTTAGAATGTTTTATAGAGATTTAATGTCGCTGAAGTCAGGTAGAAAGTGCCATAATATTGGAGGTGGATATCAGGTATTGATTTACGGTCAATACTGAACATGAATACTTTCTGCTCAAAGTAACAATGCAGAGTTATATCAGATCCTGAGTTTTGGTACATGATAAACATAAAGAATGGATACTAACAGTGGCAATACAGCCACCTGCACTACATCAACACTACTCCCTGTTGGGTTGAGAACCTGTGGTTTATCAGAACCACCTCTTTGGTGCTGTTCATACACAGTAATATTAAATAACATTTACCTTTACGGCATCAGCTGGCAATCTCCACCACTACTGTCATTATGTAAGAAGTCTTTACACACAATATTAGCATATATCTCAAATCAACATTTTGTAGACAGGATGTATGCTTATTTATATTAGCATCTTGTGTTTAAATGCCCCACAGGCGCAAACACTGAAATCCAATTTCTCTTTCCATCACCAAAATGCAAATCGTCACATGCCACCTCCTTTTATAATTTTGACATCCTACAAATTGACGGCAAAATCCTGTTTCCATACTGACAATACATTTTTGACACATAACTCTAACTCTAACTGCCACCTCTGTTTTGCATGTGCTACCCAGTTGGATCTTCATGACCATATCTATCTCCTGCAATATATGTAAATTGGAGACGCAGCGCATTTACAATTTAATGATCATGCGGTGAAATGAGTCTCTGACTACTCCTGAAGGTGCTTTGGATGAAAGGATCTTGTTCATTGCATCCTGAGTGCCTTTACACCATGGTTTTATGTGTTTTTGCACTCTCCATTTAAAATCCAATCCCCCAGGATGCATGTTAATTCTAGGTATAAAAGCAGTCTGGATCTTGCTCAAGGACACTCTGACAGAACACAAAAGTGCAGATGGACATACATAAATGTTGCATGGCTTGAAACCTGTCCCCTTTTGGTTACAGGATGGTCTTTCTTATCGCCATGCACATGGCATATATAACTTATGACACTGCTGGAATAAGCTGCTTTAATAAAATTATTTTAAGATGAACGTTGTTGCACCCACCGCAGATACAATAACAGTGAAGAGCAAAGCCTGCTTGTTGAATGCCTGCAGCACAGGAACTTTGCCCCAGGCATAAAGTTTGGACAAGTAGTAGAGGCGCATGGTGTTTTGGAACAGAGAGTGCTGCTGCTGTTTGGCATGCTGAGGGGATTGTAAGGCCTCCAGTCTTACCAAAAAAACTAAGTCAAGGCTGCATTATGAATATTACTGGGGAAATCACAAGTCGCCCTCCCAGGCATAACAAACCATACTGAGACGCTGCAATATCATGAAATGGTACCTGTAAGACTTGCCCTAATGCTTCTATTCTATAGTAAATACAGTGTAATTACAAGGCTGACACTGCACATATCCCCCATCACCATTAAATTAAGGGGTTTGTGATGATGATAAATTGGCTTGGTTAAGCTTGGAGCCGGCAGGATCCTCATGGTACTGTAATTTACAGTACTCTAAATGTGAGGCCAACTCCTCTTTCATTTGTCTCTCGTACTGTAGCTAAACACATATTTCTGACTGTGACTGCCTCGCAACTGAGCCTAAACTTAGCTGGGAGTAATACACTGAGCAGGCTAATACGTTTTTATTCGGTGGGAGCATAGCCTGGTTCTGTCCCAACAGCTTTATTCTCATGAATAAAAAATACAGTTGTGTATGTTTGTTTACTGGTTGTTTAAATTGTTGAGGATCTACAGTGGGAACTTTAACCTTGTTTTTTTCTCTGCTGCACTCTTCTTATGTTGCTCTAGATAAAAGCATCAGCTCAATGACTAGAAAGTACAATGCAGCTACAAGTATAATTTGAAAATATGTAATATTTGTTCTGGAAAAACTTGTAAAAGGTTGCTTTTGGGGGCATCAGTATTTTTCCAAAAACAGATATAAAGATTCAGAAGCCCTTCACGTGTACTGTCTGTATCTGTGTAGGAATATTAACTAACCTCTAAAAAAAAAAACTCCATTCCAACATGTCATCAAATCTGGTATTGAGCCTTTTAGAAAGCCCTGTTTTTTTTTTTGTTTGTTTTTTGTTTTGTTTTTTTAGCCAAATGGGGGGAAAATCTGCCAGTGGGATGAAATACTCCCACTTGTTTCCAATGCAGTTCACTTGTTTTCTGAGAACAAGAACAAATATATTGAAACAAAGCAGAACAAGGCAGATCAGTCCACTAGCAGCAAGGAAAGGACACTTGATGCAAGAAAAAAGTTGATTAGGTCTGCTCCCTCTCTGTCCTGAAGGAGAGGCTTTCTTAGTACACAACAGAGGCAAGCTTACGCCTCAGGGTTGCTAGTTCAAATCCTTACACTGACTGAGAAAATCTGGACAGGGAAAGTGAATAAGTTAAAACACTCCCTTACATCTAAAACTACTGTCAAAGTGCTTATTAGCAAGGCTTGGAAACCCAAAGATCTCTTATGGAGCTGCTCGGTAGCCACCAGTAGAAAGACTGGGGTTGCACTGGGTAGCCCCTTGTGTGAATGCATAGAAATGTGTGAATGTGAAGCGGGGATGAACAGAATATGAACCACAATTCATCACTTGAAAGGTTAAAAATCAGGAGTGTGTCCTGCTTTCTACAGAGCCACTGCCTCTGCAGGCCATACTACCCTCAGGCCTCACGTACGTGCCATTTTGACTTGGCTTACATTCTCTGGCACTGAACCAGGTCCATAAAGATAGTAGCCTCCTAGATGGATGCAATTATGATTTTTCAGAACAGCCCTTCAAGGCACCAAAACAGTGATACAGCAGAGCTAAATGTTTTACTTGAGCCTGCTGGATGGATGCCTGGACTGGATCTACACTGATTATAAGAAGTCTCCCTGATGGGGGCGCAGGCCTTCATGGCAATATAAAGGCCTGTCACAAAATGTTTTGAGTCATAACCAGCCGTTGCGAGGGACGTGCCACCCTCGCCCTTCCTCCCTGCCAAAAAACAAAGAAAATGCTAAATTTCTGTGAGATGGTAAGGGGATCAAATTACGCTGTAAGAGGGAAAGCATATTTTGTCAGGCCTGTCAAGGACAAGGCGGTGTTGAGTAGGCAGTTTTCTTGGAAAGACATTTCAGTAGGTTCTTATGGACAAAAGGACATGATTGAGGAGAAAACAAAAACAAAACAAAGCTCTACATTGTGAGACTTTGGCTTGGTGGCCCAACTAGCTGATTTTTTTTTTTTTTTTTTTACACACCAGCTTCCCTTGTGCGACTGGCTGCCACTGGTTTAACATTTCACCATTTAGCTTGTGTCGCCTTGTGGAAAAGCTTCCTCTGCCCTCTTCCAGCTCATTGCCTTTGTTTACATCTCCACATTAACGTCCCGAGCTAAACTCTTCATCCCGTCTCCTGGTTTGATTTAGTGGTCACACATAACATTTCTTTCATCCCATGAGAACTCAAGCTTCCACTAGTTTCTAGCTGTATGGATTTAAATCAAATGACTCTACTGAGCAGCTCCACTGGAGCGGATGTACATGAACTCTGGCAGAGGGTGATAACGTCCAAGTCACCCTTGACGTCAAGGAGGTGAAGTCCATGATGGGACCTCAGAAAGAAAGGGCAGAGTAAATCCTGGGCATGCTGCACCATGGGAACCCAGCAGGCAGCCATCTTTATCCACCTGGTCTTTTGAACATGTCGGAGTGTGGGTGAGGTCAAACTAGTGCAAATGAGATTTTTTAGAGTGCCGTGTTCGTTCCCATGTGCACAGACCTTTTCCATCTGCACGGAAGTAAAGTGTAAAATGAACTGGCCTGGAATACAACATCAACTGTCTCTCTGTATCATTTTCCCAGCACATGTGACACCATCTTTGTATCTGCCTGATGAAAAATAACTGCAATATAATTCCTATATTAATGCAGTTACTTAAACCGTGTCTGTGGCACTAGAGGTCTATTTCTGGTGAGTTACAGTGATTTGACTGTTCTTATTTTAGTTTTATCTCCTACAGTATCAATTTAACATTCCTGCAGTGTGTCTGTGCCAGTTAACACTGAGTGGGTAAACGACCACATCATGCTTAAAGTTATTTTCATCCACTTCCATATTCCTATAGGACTCTGATATGTGTATTTGGTCATCAATAGTACATTTATGGCGAACTTAATGTGTTTTTTCGGGTTTTTTTTGTTTGTTTGTTTGTTTGTTTTTTTAACTCCTGTAACATATATAATTTCTAAATTATATTTGGCTGAAGCTAATACATAACTTCTATTTTCTACTTTAATGTTTTGTATGGTTTCCTTCAAGAGCTTACAAAAATAAAACAATTGTGATTTGTTTCAACTCGTGTTTAGAGAAACGAGAAGTTTCGACACATTGGCACTGCAGTCTGAATGAGGATGTCATGGCCTACAAGCAACAAGTTTCGAGACAAACATGTCACCGCAGTCGATAAACAAAGTGTTGAATATAAAATCCAGCTGACAGACACAAAGTAGCAACAGAGCCCATTTCTTGCAGTCTAAAATGAGTGTAACATCGTAACGGCATGGCAAATGCCTCCCCTTACCTCGGACAGATGAAGCTCAGTGTGGACCGGCAGCTTTTGGACACATAATCCTCCGAGTGGACTGACTTGCTCTGTTCGCAGCTGAGCCAAAATTTGGTTGAAACTGTTTTTAAAGTAAAATGAATAAGCGACAGAGTGTTTTTCCTTAGTTAAAAACAGGAGGAATCCACTTTCCTACAGTTGTTAGTGTTTCCCAGGACAACTCTGAGGGCGGAGCTTGCACGAGGGCTATTATAGCCGCTTCCCCATTTGCACTGGGGTTTCTTTAAATTCTGTTGTCTGACTGGAGATCAGTTTCACCTCATCTTCACTTAGGTTTCAAACAAGAGTTCTTCGGTTTTACAGATGTGTCTGTTATTCCACAAATGCTACATATTTTGTTTTGTTTTGTTTTGTATCTACTTTTAGTTGAAGTTTTACTGTTGTAACTGTGGTGGAAGGGGATAGTGTCGCTCTTTATAGATGGCATTAAGCCCGCAGCAGAATTTGTATAAGTTCCTGTCTGCATTTTCAAAATAAAATCGTTTTTAACTTAGCACAAAGCTGACAAACTGAAATTCACCAGTAAATACAACTAAAAACAGCTTAATTCCCAACTTTAAATGTATTAAAATAAACAGTGCCAACCATTGCAATATATATGCATGTCTCTACAGCAGGTACCGGGAACTGTATTTTCAACTATTTGGGGAAACCCAAATTAGATTTTGTTGTTGCTTTTTGTTTGTTTTGTGCACTAATTGTGGTGTTCTTATATTTTTATTTTACCTGTCTAATCCGGGACCGAATTGGGACCTACTAGAGGAGCAAACAAACAGCGGCCTGCACCCTCAGGGGTGTTAGGAACAGCTGAGCTCCATTACACACATAGGCCAGTCAGGCCCGGGACCACGTGAGTGGGACTTTTCTAAATGCGTTAACGCTGTGTGCATGCTTTTATTTTGGAGGCAAATCGAAAAAAACGGGAGTTATATGACTGACAAGTACTGTAAACTTGATGGAGGTCTCATGTTTCCAGCGAAGGAACACAGTTGTTGAATTTCCGTAGAAGTTTAACACCAGTGTGTGTCAGTTGAGTTGGTTAGACCTCATTTCTAGATGGTTATCTCCTATCCACCACCATCAAGCTGGCTTTGTTAGTTCATGAAGCCATTAGCCTATAGCTGTAGTCACACTCAAATCACTTTTTCATGTTTACTTTGAGTTTTAGTAGCCTACAGCTTTCAGTTTTAGTGAACTACAACAACCTTGAGGGGCATTCATGTGAGAAGGTGTTCATATCATGTTGGTCCAACCACAGGCCATTTTCCACCATCTGTTCCCTTTCACTGTAACTGATGCTGCTAGACTTGTAGGGAAAACGTAGTGAGGAGCATGTTTTAGATGGATACTTCACAAAGAGCAGGACCCTAAGCCTGTAATATTCTTTGGGGATATTGTAGAGATACTACAGCTTATAAAATATTGTGAAATATAAGGTTACTGAATTATTTGAGTGCCATATCGACATTCTCTAAGTCTCTACAGAATTATGTAGGAATACTACAGTGTTATTATAAGAGATACAAGTAAATACCCAAGGTATGATAAGGCCAATACAAACTCACTATTCAGTACCATACTGTGATGACCCAGTGGCTGCTCTCCCTATGTTGGCCTTTTACCTGGTTGAGGTTGTGATTTATATCCCAGGGTGCTTATGGGCAGAGTGAAGAGCCTGGGTTGCTAGGCGATGTGGGACACCTGTTATTTAAGATGGCTACCAGAATATGCTCTTTCTCGCCCTCACACCATGCCTCACCCTGGAGACACCTCAGACCTGCCTTTCTCCTTTATTTTTGGTTAATTCCTCTCTACAACCACAACATACACTCACCCAAACACCACTGATCTTATTGATTTTCTATGTTAGTCAGACCTTTGTTGGATTGTGTTGTTGGCAGAGTAAAAAACTTTTAAGGTAAAGTTGGTGCGGGATTCCTCTTTTGTTACAAGGCTGAGCAGCTTGTAACCATAGACACATGACATTGCCATGGAAATGTAATAAACATTGTTTATCCTGGTTGCAGCGTCCCATATTGTGATACAAAATTTTACCAGCAGGCCAAAGGTGGAAGTATGAAAAAAAAAAATGTAACCTACCAGCACTGAGGCGTGATATTGGAGGGGAAAAGCATTACAGGCCGTGGCCTAATGTTTGTGCTGGTCTATTACGAGGTTTGTTGTCTCACCATGAAAGTATTTATCACCCTCTATGCACAGCAGCAAAAATGTGTTGCGGTTTGAACTGCCCTCTGCTGGTAGAGTAGGCCCACTGCAATGATCCCAGTCAGTAACAACCATTTTGAAAACAGACCCTGGGATGTAATGCATGGTAAAAACCAATTAAACTTCATTGTTGTTATCACTTTTTCAGGCTGACAGAAATTGTTTTGACATGAATTCAAATTGTACATCATAGTGAGCAGTGTTAAACTGATGTAAGTTATGAGTAGATAAAGTTGTTTCATAACAAAAAAATAATAATATTTTTCTGAAAATATAATAGATTTTTTGCTTCTGCTGGGGGTTATTTGCCATGTAATGATCAGAGATTTTCCTTTTTATTTACCACTGTATCACCCATACAATTGGAAATGGAGACCCAAGTGAGTGTTTGTCTCCCTAGTGCCAAAACAATCCTCAAACCACAAATGGATTTTGCTCTACAAAAGATCCAGAAAGCTCATGTCGGGTTAAAAAGAAATAGATATAGTAAGCTGGAATGATTCCCTACATCAAATAAGCATATCAACTGGTATGAGGCATTTAAAAGCATGCGTCAGTCAGCAGTGATTTGGCTTTAACTCTGCTTAATCACTTGCCAGCCCTCCATAGCAATGGATTGTGCAGAAGCCAGACTCCTTGTGGGTGGTATATACACTCTTAAGAAGTGTATATCATTTTGAATAGCCCTTCTTTTCACCATAATTATGCATGAATTAAAAGCAGAGTGTTGCTGCAGATGAGCATTCAATCTAAAGATAATATTAGTGGACCAAATAAAGGGTTAAAAAAAAAAAAAGCTACTTACACAACAGATGCTTGTTATACTGAAAAGTAATGCAAACATATGATGTCATAGGTTGAACATCACACATCCCTCTCCAGAGTGCAGATGAATCTCACTTTTTTTTTTTTTTTTTTCACTGTGCCGTTTGAGTGACATGAGCAGAGCAGGGCTTTTATTATGCAGCCATGAAGAAACAGTCAGTGGTTTTCAGCTGTGCTAGTATGTGAGTCCACACTTCCAGTCATGAAATCTCTGTTAATAATGTGAGAATTGCCCCTGGGTAGGCAGGGGAAGCGGCGTATGAAGTAGGGAGCAAAACATGGCTGGTAACTCCCTAAACGTACTTAGCAGCCCATTGCATGTACACAGCAGAATCTATTAGGATTCCTATCAATGGCTGATTAATTATAAAACAAATTATCTAACCAGACACAGACTGAATTTTCCAGTTGGTGGTCATTTCCCAGCCTGGTATGAACAATCAGGATCTAAGTTGGTTTCTCTTCTTTCTCTGTAATGTATACAGTCCCCCTACTGTGGTGGATACTGTGTCATCAACATTATTAATAAATTAATGAGAGAAGCTACTGCAACTTGTATATCATACTATATATACTACTAAATATGTATATACGCTTATGTAGTATTCAGCAGTATTGGAGTTAACCGGCAAAACATAAAGCACTGATAGAGAATAAATGTTCAGCCTCACACTGAGAGAAGTGATAGCTGCTCTTGAATGATTGCTAGCATAAAATTAAAATAACTGATGGCACTTTCCAAATCATATTATGTAACCAAAGCCCTTGGGTGATTGAATGAGAATATTTTTGCAGGCTGAATTATCAATAGTTTAGAGGTACTCACTCAATGATAAATTTGAAGGAATCTTTTTGTTTGTTTTTCCCTCAAATGCATATATATTATCAGAAACGGGGAAACAGGTTTAAGACTTGGACTCAGGACGCACTTAACTGGCACACAGTGACTTGAGACTTGGCCTCAAAAGACTTGAGGCTCGACTAAGAATCTTATTTTATTTATTTATTTATTCTATGAGCAGTAAGGAAATGTCTGATAAGCTGAAAGTCATTCCCCCCCTCATTATCATGGGCAACCTTATGCATCAGGTGCACGTGGCCACAGATGACTGGAGGCTGCGGCAACAACACCATGGCGAACACACCTGCACCTGCTGTGCCATTTGTCATAACCTTTGGCTATAATAACTTCCCACAAGGCCCAAACAAAAGAATTACGAAATGAAAAGTCTGCAGTTTCAAAATAAAGGATGCTGGCTCGACCATATCAGACTTTATCAGGTACCTGAAAACGGTCAGTCACTTGGTCAGTAATGTGAAAGTTAACGTTGGATGGTTAGCAAATATCCTTAATAATGATAATAAATTGCATGCTTTGATTTCCTATGCAGTGTTCTGAGCAGGCCAGATGGCATGCAGCAGATAAGACTACACTCATTACAACCATAAGAAACGTGAGCCTTGACTTGAACATGCAAAAATGACGCGTGAGCATCTCTGGTTTTGATCTGGAACTAAACTCTTCATGTGTAACTAACCCAAACAGTCCTGTAGCAGCTGAGGCGCTGAAGATTTTTAGGTGTGACCAGCAGCTCTATAATTTCCCCACTCTTTGGCGGCCACAGTTTTCACCATAGGAGGCTGAAATTTGACATGGAGCTGAAGCATGTGTGTGTTTGTGTTCATGCCAATTGACAAAATGGGGTGTGGCAGTGGGAGTGGCCTATAACAACAAGGCACAAAACTTCTAAATGGATTCATGTAGCATGGCCAAACACACACGCAAAAATCAGTCCGTTCATTGGTCCACAAAGCTTTGTCCATCCTATAGCAATCGCAACTTCTACCTATTAGGCTGAAATTGGCCATGGAGGTCAAGTGTTTGTGAGGTTGTGTATGTGTGCGAAAGCATGCATGTGTGTACATGGTCACAGCTATTGCAAATTCACGCTTGTTTCACAATAGAGATTGCTCTGTCTATGATTCAGCCGTGCAATCTCAAAAACAACAAGACATCTAGCATGTCATCAAATACATTCACACTGTGTTAAAAATACACCAAGTGAGGTTTCCATATGCACCACTGTATGAGAAATTGAACCACAGTCAGGCTGTTTCAGAGGCCCAGGAGGCATCCAAATCTCCTTCACATCTCTATAGCATATGAGCTGTTTCTGTCTCCACCACCTGTAACCTGTCGTGATTCATGTAAATGGGAGGTGGCACTGAAAAGAATCTCCATTCACTGCCAAACTGAGCTGCACTTAGACACATTATTGCAGTGTGGAGGAGTGGTGAGACGTGGAGGGAATGTTAAAGTAGGGCGGTCTGCAGACTGCCAGAACATGGGCGAGACGGAGAGACAAGCATGACACAAAGAAGTACATTGCCGCCTTTGTGCTGCGATAAAAGGAGGTTTTGTAAGTTGAAGGACTTGGTGGGAAGAGGATGGAGGATAGAGCACTGAAATCCCCTGGTCTGGGTAAACACTGGGACAGGGGGACAAAAATACACTAGTTGCTAGAGCAGGGAGGGGGAGCAACAGAGGGAGAAACAGGCAATTTGACTGAGGCACTAGTGAGCAGCACACACTCCCTCACACATCAGGTGGAAAGCCTCTTACACTCCCCAGGACTGCACATTTCGTCTCACACTTTTTTTTTTTTTTTTTTTTTTTTTACAGTTAAAGCTGCACTGGGCAACTTTGCATGTTGGTGGCCTCAAAACTATGAGAAACTGTGTGAACTTCAGGACCCAGAAATCCACACAGCACACTCATGTTTACCGACCGACTGCTCTGTGATGCTTTGTCATGCTGAAGGATACCAAACGCATTAGAGAGAGCAAAAGGTCCAATGCTGGCAGCTCTCTCTGCTCACAGCACTCGCTCACTACTCCTTGCATTTCATTTTTCAGTTTTGATTCATCACTTCCTGAGAAGTGATGTCAGAGCAGCGTCCAAAAATGTCCACCAGAATTTTATCTGAACAAACAGGGCAAATCTACTGGGTCTCAATTAGTAGGGATGGACTGCCCTTCTGCAGCCACACTTTGTGATTTAGGCTGATAAGACAAGTGTGGATTTTTAAGTCAAAATATTTGGTAGCACAGCTTTAAATATTTTATGCAATCCCCTCTCTGCGAGGTCATCTGCAAGGTTCCTTCCATCTTTTTTCCCAAAGAGGTTTTCATGTGAGCTCTTCCTTGTTCTGTTTTTTTTTTTTTTTTTTTTTCATTTACTAAGTGGAAATGTGGGTGTACAAAGCCCTTTGACATTGTAACTGTGATTAGAGGCTATTTAAATAAATCCGATCTAAATGAGGAAATTTAGTTGACTAATACAGACAGTTCATTTGCTGACGTACATAAAGCCAGTGATGTGGTGCGAGATAAATAGGATGGTGACAGTAAACTAGAGGCTATCATTGAAAACGATCTATTCAGATTTTTGGCAAAAACACTAATTAATGATTTTTTTTTTTTGCCTGTATGCAATTTGCATCAGTTTGATGTAAGCTATGCCAAAAAGATTTATTTAAGAGTGACAAGCAAGAAGTGCATCAGTGCTTAATTCACAATATTGAAAGAAGTGAAAGGATATCTTGTCGCCAGGCCTTGAATGTGTTTGTGTGTTTTTTACTCGTTTGGAGCATCCATTTACAGAATAATGATAACACTTTATTCTAGGGTACACTTATTGCCATTAATTAGTTGTTTATTAACGTGAGTATCAGTAATTTATTAGTAATTTATTAGTCCTGTAGTAGTCACTAGCAATTAATTCAGGCTCAACTACTTATTTTCTACCCATTAGTTATTAACTAAGGGCTTTTTTAGGAAAAAAAAAAAAAAAAAACTCTTAACTAACAGTTTGTAGTGTGGAGAATAAGGCATCCAAAATGAGGAACTAATAGGTAGCTAATAATGACTAATACAGAACTAATGAGTTAGTAAGCCTCACACCAATAAACAATCAATGGCTAATAAGTGTTCCCCTAAAATAAAATGTTACCATATATAACTGATAATTTTCATTTTAACAATCTCTGACAAATGACTTGTGTTTTACTTCTGGTTTCATTTTCTTCCTTTCAGCCTAACTTGAGTTAACTACCTAACTCAAGTCGACTGAGTGAACTTATCTGAGAAATTCATGGGGCTAAAATGTCCCTGTGTTATGTAAATAGTTGGCTCTCATTTTACAGGGATTGAATGGACCCTCATTGCTGAGGTTAATGACGCAGTTCACAGGCCACTGGCTGTTTGCCGTAAGCCTTCTAATTGTTATTTTGGTCAAGCTGACACAGGTATAATGTAAAATGTTCTAATGCCAAACAAATATGAAAAAGGATCTGTGAAACCTTCCTCTGGGCTCAAGCTGCCAATTTTTTTTCTTTCTTGGCAACAACACCTGAAAATGCCGGCTACCATCTGTTTTGCTTTACCCTTTGGATACACCCATTCTTCAGACATTCCATATAAATTCATTATATCGGCTTAAATTCGCCCTGGTTTTGCTATGTTTACAGTTGTCCCTTATTTTCTTTTTTTCAGTCTGTAGCTTGCGACCAGCATACAGTAGCACGCACTCATCTTCCCCAGGTAACAGTATGCCATTCACTATCATTCAGCTGTGAAGTAGTTACACTGTACAACTGTGATCATTAACCATAAACTGCATGAGATGTCTACATTAGGATGCCAGTGTGTGTGTGTGAAGAGTGTTGTACTAGTGTGTGGGGGTGTTATGCTGCAAATGTACAGGGGATGGAATTAAAAAGGTAATGCAGTGGTGTTCTTGTCAATTAAACAGGGTGTCCAGGACTGTGACACCTTTTTCCTTGTGTGTTATGTGGATGAAGATGTGAATTTCTGTAAGTGGTGCTTTATTTCTTTGTTCCTCATGTTATCAACCCAGTTCTTCTTCTGTTTATTTTAAATGAACCCCTGTTGGTGCAGAGGGAATCATAAAATGCAGCACTTCCTGTATCCCAGATTGTTTTCTTTTTGTTTGTAGTTGTTGTTGTTGATGTTGTATTGTGTATCAGTCAGTGATGAATAATGAGCAAAAACTTGAGCAAGAACTAGTGAAAACTAATGAAAAAATTATAACGATCCTACTATCCCTGTCTGTATCAAAGCAGCAGCGGTCAGTAAAAAGCCAGAAGGCAAAGGCTCAGATGTTTCTTATAAACCAATGAAGCTGTCCCGAGAAAAATCCACTCCAGTCTTCTCTGCATGTTTATGCATAATTCCAGTAGGCCTACTATTTGTGCCCACTAGATGGCGATATCTGTGGTGTTGCAGGTCAGTAAGTCCATCTGATCCCATCAATGGGGATTTACTGTCCTCATGGTCTAAACACAACACAATAAAAATTACACCCTGTGCGTATGTGTGTGTGTGTGTGTGTGTGTGTCAGTGAAAACTATTGCATATACAGACCAAGGGATGAAGAACATAGGAAATCCACCAAAACTCACTTTACATTTATAAAATACATTAAGAAAAGGAATAAAGATGGCACATTAATGTTTTTGTTTGTTTGTTTGTTTGTTTGTTTGTTTTGTGTAGTTTTGTATAGATGTTTGTCCTTATTGGCTTTTTGCCCTGTGATGAATGTGTCTGTAGGTCACGGTGTACCCGGTCTTTAACACTACATCACTGTCTACATACGTGTGCATGTACTGAGGATGTACGCCAGAGGACAGGTTAGGTGATTTAAGCCGAGATGGCATGTCCAATCAGCTGAGAGGGATTTAATGAAGCCCCCCCCCCCACCACACACACACACACACACACACACACAAACACACACACCTCCACATCCCACCTCCATTCACTAAACCCCAGCAGATTAGCTCCCTCAGATCTCTCTTGTTAAATTAGGAGGAAACACAGGCATGAAGGCACAATGAATCCGTATAAATGAAGGAGGAGGAGGGTTGATGAATGATGAGGGAGAACTTCAGTCTCAGCAGTCTCATCAGTATCAGTATAGCGTGGCTGTTACCGACAGAAAATCTCACGTTTCCTCTCTCTGAATATGTGCATGAAATGTAAAACAGTCTTGTAATGTTAAATATAAAAGTCTTACCTGGAGCCAAAACACTGCATAACTATTTTAGGGGGGAAAAATCATTACTTTGAACCTCATCATTCAATATCTTTAAAATTTAAAGGGCCCCCTCTGTGAAAGTGTTCTCGCTCAGCCAGCCAGTGACTTCAAGAATATAGGTTTTGCTTTTTAATTTTTATTCTTTATCCAGACTGCATTAAACCATTGTCAGGCATCATTTAGAAATCATACTCATACTGATGGCTTCAACATTGAGAAACCTACCAGTGTGTTACATATTTTCACTGGGCTTACTATCCTTCCTTAGCACAGTTACTTACTATTATTACAACATGCTGACATTTAGTTTCATTTTGCATCTATTCAGCAGAAAAAAAGGTGTCATTTTTTTCAAAGGGTAGCAACCTGAAGTTGGACTGACACAGTTTATATGTGATTGTGCTAAACTAACATCAGATAATTAGAGGTAAACCAAGATGTGTTGCTTAAAACTAGTGGCCAGTAGTGATTTTAACAAACCATCAGCCATGAGAGAGGGAAGACTTGACTTTGTTTAGGCGCACTCAGCAGAACAAAAATAGCGCAAGACTTTGTAGCAGTAATATTACCAGCAGGGCCTCATCTCCTGTGTCTCCTCTACCTTCATTTAGTTTTATTTTAATTTGCATACACTTAATATAGCACTTTAAAAAAGAAAAGAAAAAAAGAAATACAAGCGGCGTAGGAAAGATGCAGAAAACCCAGGGGCCTTACTAAACATCTGAAGGTAAATGAAAGGAGAAAATTAAAAACAGAGAAACAGCTGAAAATGACAAAGACGAAATGGCATTCAACAAGTTGAAAACAGGAAGTGACTGCACATTCTCCTATGTCTGGCTATGCATGAGTTACCTTTAAATTTAGGCGTTCATGTGTAAACTCTCTTAATCATGCATTTGCTGGTTGATGTGTCATAGCGGAATGGTGGAATCACTATTTCCCAGAATCCACCACCAGAAGCTATTAATTTCCTGACTGTTTGCATGAGATAGTTGTGGGATGCAGCTTTCTCGCCATTGGAGGGATTCCTCAAGCCACACCCTTGCTCACCTGAGTTAGGCCAATGGGCACAATGAACTGTAATCCAACATGGTTGCTAGAGGACGAAGCCCTGGAGATGAAGGGCAGAGACGGGAGAGGGAATTAAACCAAAATGTGCATATTCCCACTCAGGATAGCTGACATCGACATGACCCCAGGTACATGGTGTCATTGTGTGCCAGGAAATTCACACTGTGATTTTATTCTGTCTTACTGATATTGACATTGAATGGGACCTAGCTGTTGGGTCTAGATGCTGGATTATTTGGCTGGAAAGGTCTGAAAATGTCACAATGACATAATGATTAACTGTGGCGTGATTGGTGGAGGGGTTGGCTAGACGGATGTGTTTGAGAGTTGTGGGCGGGACTTGGGGCACAGGGTTAAATGGAGACTGGTGAACACAGAGAGTACGTGGTCTAAATTTAGCCAATGGCTCCTCTGGGGTGGAGCTAATCCTCTTTGCACTCGAATTATCTGGCCTTCGGATTAGGGAGCTTTGCCTCTATGCAAGACATCTACTCTCTATAATGATGTCCCACACCGGCCCTACCATGTCCCCTGGTTTGGGGGGGGCTGTTGTATTGAGTGGGAGAATTCATTGCAGAGAAATAGCCAGATGTATTAGTAGAGCTGCTATAAAAATGTGTCTGAAAGTGGGCACTATTTGGGTTTATGGCAATGACGAGAGGTCACATTGCATGCTAGCCTGCAGCACATTCTACATTTGCCTCTTTGCATTTAGCTGGCTTCTTACTCAGAGTGAGCAGATTGGTCCTGTAGCTCGTTAGATAATGACACAAGGTCAGGGTTGGTGATTCCCACCTATGCTTCAAATAAATTAGGCCCTAATGTATGTGTTGTACTTGTATTTGTAATGTATTAGTTCTTCAAATGATTACATGGGGATACTGCAAGGTTCTTAGGATAACAGCGTCCAACACAGTAGATATGTTGGGTAGAGGACCCACTGTCTTGCTGTGGGACATTTTGGAGAATGGAACTTGTGGCCCTCACATTTCAGGACAGTGTCTCCAATCACTAGGCTACTCAGTTCAGTAGAAACACTTTAGATTAGACCTTTCCGCTTTGGTAAAGTAACACAGTTATACTGGGCTGATGTTTAAATATACTATCTATTTTAAACCTCATCCTTTTTGTGCATTATATTTTCAGCTTGTTTGATATCAATCTGCCAGATGTTTGTAACCCAGCAACTGCTGCATCTCCTGTTAACTCCTCTCTCTTCCTGGAGTCAGTTTCACAAGAGCAGCTCCTCCTTCTTCTCTCACAGTCCTTATATTTTTGTGTATGTAAACCACAGGAATGACATGTGGTGCTGGAGAGCTGTGATTATCCACCTCTGGCCCCTGTTGCCACACAAACACATCCATAATCACCTCCACACTCGAAGAAATAAACCACTGGCTTTCCCTTTCTGTCTCACAGGAAGAAAGACATTTTACATTTTAGTTGTTTGGCTGACATTTTTATCCAGAGTGGCTCGCAAGAAGATTGGTGTCTTGCTCAAGAACACTTTAGCACATATAGCTGTTGCAGTGATTGAACCTGAGTCCTGGGACAGTCTAATCTACCGCATCCAGCCAGCATAAGAGAGTAGAGCCAGCACTCTACAAATTGCATATGCACACTTTTATTGAAGAAGACAACGTTTCGATCCTAAGTGGGGAAAAAAGTAGTGTGCAGGCTCTACTCTCTTATGCTATTTCTTACCCAGCCCGGTACCCCTGATGTGCATGTAACCACAGTAGTCATCCCACCAAGAGACATCCACTCACCCATCACATGCCCCTCCTGGGATAAACAAATCAGTCAATTAAGAATTTGCAGTTATCACTTTCACTTGACATCTAGTGGATTATTGGCTTGGGACCCAGTACAAACAACACTTTAAGCCAAGAGCAGTGGTCTGAAAACCAACTGTCAATCAGAGCCTTTTATGTGTAGGCTTTCACTCAAACCAAGACCTGCAGTGACTGCTGATTTCACTGATCAGCACAACTTCAGCCACAGAGAGAAGGGAATCAAATAATTACGCCCATCCTTACACCATCCTTAGACCCAGGTTCAAGTTCCTGTGTGAGCAAGCATTTGTCCTGCTGAAGTGCTCTTGAGCACGTCATTTATCCACACCATCCTCAGGATGGTGAGCCCGACCTCCCTGTAAGCGGCAAATTTGGAAATCAACAGAGTATCACAAAAACATCTTGTGTCTCCTCTACTAATTTGCTGTCAGTGAAGCCTGTTGCCTTTCAAGCCTGGTGGACTGTACCATTATGTCCTGTAGGGGGGGCAGTGCCAGGGAGTTTCCTGTGGGGATGAGCCTGGATGCATGGGGTGGGGTGGGGAGGGGGGATCGTGAGGTTAGATCCTAATCCCTCAGCCTCGGCTGCACCACGGCCTCAGGATAAACTGACATGTAGGCTTTGGACAACTGAAAACGCTACTTGGATTTTTAGCTTTTTTATTATTATTATTATTATTATTTCTTGCCAAGTTTGGATTTCTTTTTTGTCCATGAGTTTTTTTCATGTTAAGGGAATGCCAAGTCCAGTAAGTCAACTTTTATTTGAGATTTATGCTGTGCTGTGTTCTTTTGCCGGGCAAATTAAATCATCAATGCAATGTTTTCTTGATGCAGTTTCAGAAACTGCAAGGGAGGCAGTGGGTAATGACTGAGAATCAAATTCTTTAAAGAAGAAAACACCATTACTCTTTGGAGATAAACCATAATCATATTTTTCATGCTTTATCAGTAGTGATATCATCAAAAAGTAGTCAGTATAAATAGCTATATTTCAATCACCTATCATTTTTTTGGGGGTGGGATCATTAACATAACTGAACTTTTTCCCTTGCACATCTAAATCTAGAGCACCTGTCTCTTTCTCATTTAGTCAACCAAGGGCATAAGTTACTTACTGTCCTTGAAAAAGCACCAGCATTGGTTTAAATGTATTATTACCAATCATTCTGAGAGAGCAGATGTCACATTTTTCAAATTCTTCAACTTTTGACTGAAGCTGATGTAGAGGGATATGCAGGAAGGATAACACACTCTCATCTTGAGGCTGGATATCTCTGCCCTTGCCAGTATCAGAACTGCCTGTTGGTGGTTCTGCTCAACTCTCCAAACATTCTGTCATACTATTTATGAGTACTGTGGTATTTGACTGATTAATATCCACAGAAATCACTAGGGATTTCTCTGTGACCTCACCAGGTCAGGTGACTTGTTCCACCAACATACATGCACATGTATGCAATCTAGTGGACGCTTTTATCCGAATGCCCTCACAGTGCAAGGACAAAAGTAGCGTGGATGGTTGCAGTGGTAATCAAACCCAAGACCCTAGCAGTGCTGTTCAGTGGAGCGCACTAGTAGTGTTGAGTGAGGGTCATGACCGTTGGCCCTTGAAATCTTTTAAACACCATTACATCATTTCAAACTCACAGACATCACTAAGAATATAAACATTTCTTCTTCATCCCTGAAACACTGTTTGCAGACACAGTGCTATTTCCTTCTGTAAACATGAAGAAGAAATGCAATCTTCAGATTGAGATCAAACACCAATATGAGTTTTAGTTGTTCTGAGGGATTCTTTCTAAAATCAGCTCTCAAGGTCGGGCTCTAGGTTTAGCTTATTTGTACACATGAAAACAGCAGTAAGAACACAGACTGAGGGAAAAAAAGAAATACAAACAGTGCAGGTGAGATGAAGGATCCCCACAGGGCTTACAAAAATGTCTCATCCCAAAAACAAAAGAGAGAAAAAAGATAAAGATGACAATATATATATATATATATATAAAAATCAGCAAAATGCATAAAAAAAAACAACTGTGGGAACTCAAATGAATCAGGGTAACCCTGACAATACACATAATGAGGAGAATGTTCTGGGGAAAATGAGTGTGAAGGTGAGTGTGTCTATGCTCAGAAATGGAAAATGTGAGCTGTGTGTTAGTTGTGCAGCTGATTAAAGGGATACATAATGGTTTGACATACTTCTCATGTATATTTACAAGCGAATGATCACAGATCATAGCTGGGTATGGATGAGTAAAATGAAAAGTAAAGATTTCCCCTCTCTCAGTGAAAACCTTTCAGGTTCCCTTGAGCAAGGCACTTAACTACTTCGGTGATGCTGCTGAGACGAACATAGTAGTAGAATGTAGCGGTGCTGGGTAGCTCTCAGTGTGAATGACTGTATGAATGTAAAACAGGTGTACCTGAAACAGTCCCCTGTGTGCCTCTATTAGTGTTTGCATTGTGCTGTGTGCAGCTATTCTGCACAGCCATTTATCACAGCATTAATATGTAACTTCACACTCATTTTACTGTATGGCTTCAATTCTGCCACAGAAACAAGCTGGAGATGAAGTGAAGATGACAGGCCATGGCTGCCTAACATTTAGTCAAAATAATTGATACAATCTGAACAGTAAAAGGTCACTTTTGAAATTGGAATTGTTTTTTTGGTAAATTGCACTGTGACCTCTCAGCTTCCTGTTCTCACATCGATTTTCATGATTCGCTAGAGCTCTTTGACTTTTAAATACTGAGCTGCACACTGGGGAAGCCAGACCATGACCTATTCAAACTCTGCAGAGATGTAAATACTGATGTGACATCTGAATTACTGGGGTGAGGGGGGGAGGGTTTGGGTTGACACATTTGTAAACACAAACGTGGATCAAGAGTGCAAAGAAAGAAAGAAAGAAAGAAAGAAAGAAAGAAAGAAAGAAAGAAAGAAAGAAAGAAAGAGCGACAGAGAGAGAGAGAGAGAGAGAGAGAGAGAGAGAGAGAGAAAGAAAGAGAGAAAGAAAGAGAGAGAAAGAGAGACAGAGAGCAGGTGGCCTAATGTTATGTAAGTGCCAGCTGGACAAGTGAGGATGATGTAGCAGAATGATGAAGGACAATGTTGCCTCTCTCATGGAGATGAAGTATCCATACTCTCTCTCTCTCTCTCTCTCTCTCTCTCTCTCTCCTCTGAACTGGTCATGTTTTATTCACATAGCAGGAAACAACGTGAATCACTGCATGCAATGTTCTGATAATCACTATCACATTATAGCCCTGCAGTTCCTCCAACAACTCCTATTACAGAAATTGATTAAGACCTAAACTTCTACACAGTGGCGGTGATTTTCTCTTGTCCTCTTTGGGAATTCGCCATTACATGCCTGTTGTGTGTTTATTCAAGAGCAGCGAATGAGTTTCAACAGTTCATTCCACACTCCATAATCCACTGCTGCTGACAGCCACCTCTGTGAGTTTCATGGTGAAACAATAATCTGAGGCACCAAGGGCAGAATGAAATATCTGCAGTCTTAATCTGGATTAAAATACAGTGTTCGTCATCATGACTCCGAACCAGACTGGACCATTCCAGACTAAATGAAAAATGAAATAGATAATTTCAGCCCCCAAAAAGACCAAACCAGACCAATTGCAGATAATTCAAATCACATTAGACTAGACCAGAGCAAACTAGACCGGATCAATCAAATTCAGTTCAGAACACAGCAGACCAGAGAAAACTCAACTCACATCTCCATTCCTGCTTTTGCTGGCAATTATCTTGTATTTCAGGGTAGAGTTTTAGCAGCCCACTGTGTAAACACTTTTCCAATCTGATGAAAAATAAAACGATAGATGAAGCGGTGAACTGATACAGTTTTTGTGGAAATATTTTAGGGAAAACAAGTTCAGTGGAAAAGTATTGAATACTGGCACAAAAATGCTTCAGATAACAAACAACATCAGTAAAACTTACGTTCCAGAATGAATAATGACAATTTATTAATGTGACAATGCACTGCACCTTTAGGGCGGCAGGTTACTTCATTAATCTCCCACACTATGATTTAATGTCATGGCAGTGAGAGAAAAGGCATTTTCAAATAGTTGATATTACTTGTTATAATGAGGAGATAGCTCTGTAGTGTGTCAGGCTGCGAGATGGGACACGATGGTCAGACTGTCTTCTAGGTGACAGTAATCTCTGCGTGGGAGGATTACAATGTTCAGAGTGGCACCAGTCTAGAGGTTAGAGGGGCTGGCTTGTAATTGTAAGGTTGCTGGTTTGAATCTGCCTACCAGCCAAGAAGATCCAGACAGAGCAAACAAATGGGAAATGCTCTCCCTTTCCATCTAGAGAACTGCCATTAAGATGCTCTTGGGCAAGGCATTGAGGACTGTGGCTTTACTGGGCAACAGAAACATGAAAAAGCAGCTTTCTGGGTTCACTGCTGCACAAGATTGGCAGCGCAAAGGTCGAGTCACAGTTTGAGGGAATCAACAGTTCAACTGTGTGACTGAATTTTTAGTTCTGCTAACGTGCATTGTTTTCTACTGCTGTACTGCTGGGATGTTTGACATAAACAGGCAGTGGCAAACCTCTACAACAATTCATCATTTAATATCCAGCAGGGGATCCAAATTATTGCTTAAGTTTTATTCAAGCTCAAGCTCAGCACTTCAAGCTCAATCATTTGCATTTCATTTGAGCTGTCAACCATTTTGACAGAATGTATGTCAGCTTGTTCAAACAAGTATGTTTAGGAATAAAACTATGATTATGAAAACTATGATCTGGGCTTATCCACAAACACGATATTTGTTTAAATCACACTTCATAGCACTCCTCCATCATCTTTGATCATGATGGTCTATTGTCAGAGTGCAATGATCTCTGACTCTTGCACTCTATATGACTGGTTAACGTTGGTGACCAAGGCAATGAAACTACTGTTGACTTCATTACACAGTAAGTCACTCTACACTGTAAAATCCAATTAGTTATCATTACTTAAAAAAAAGCATGCAAACCGATTGCACTTAAAAAAAAAAAAGTTAAAAGAGAACTAGGTATTTTAAGTTGTACTAACTAGCACTTCCTTTGTAACGTACACTTACAAATGAACACAATCAAGTTGAGTGTACTTGATAACTTACTTTAGATACACTCTTGACTTAGTAAAGACTACTCAGAATTACTATTTCAATCTACTAAATCATTGCATGTGAAATTTACTGTGTTCAGTCCATATAACACACTTATCTAAGTTGGACTAATTTAGCATTTCTAAGTTCTATATTTACTTGAACAGCAATCTGACTTACTTTGCTAAAACCATGCAAACTCGACTTCAGCAATGGTCAGTGGTTCAAATATCTATACAGGAATGTAAAATAGGTTCCAATCTCCTAAAATAATCTGAATTACAATTAAACATCAAAAATGAAGGTAATAACACAGTTGAAAGTTCAAATATATCATTTTTTTTTATTATTTTTCTTCCATATATATAAACTTTTTTAAAAGATAGCCTTTAATTACATCCACAAACACAGCTTTAATACTGTACAATCAATAATACAGTAAACACAGCTTTAAAACTGTAATAACACTTTATAGACCACCCTTGGTAAAGAACCAGCATGCTGACAAGTGCACTTCAGTATTCCTGAATAATGTCACTCAAAAATCTAAATAAAAGTATATATATAAAAAAAAAAACTCTCCTTCTCTTCTCCCCATCTCCTTCTCTCTCGATCTCCTTCTCTCATCTACCCCTCTCCTTCTCTCTCTCCTCTCCCCCTCCTCTCCCTCTCCTTCTCTCATCTACCCCGCTCTGTCTCCTCTCCCCCTTTTCTTCTCCTTAATAAAAAATATTTTTCAAAAAACATGCCGTCAAGTGCAAAGTGGCTTAATTCAATGAGTGCAAAAACCTGAGAGGGTAATGACTGACAATGGATCTCACGTGTGAATGAATGTACGTACATCTACAGCCTCTAACTCGCTGATGAACCCATGCGCTGACAATCTGAGTGGTATCTTACAGTGAATAATAAAAAACAACTGAATCCACTTGTACATTTGCATTCTAACTCAACAAGAGATTTTTAACACTTTGCAATTTTGGCAGGAGTTTGTTCTCTCCAAGGCCAAGCATCACTCTTTGAATGAAGCCGAAAGTGTTTTCATGGTTTTTGGGTAGTCTAAATGTAAAGCATATGACAATCCAAACAAAAGGCAAAGTGCCTCAGGTAGGTTCTGGAGAACATCCATTACAACACCTCCCTCAACATGGCAGTAGACATTGGGTGAAGGTGGAGCTGATTTGAAATGAGTTGCTCATCTTCATGGACAACAGTCAGCACCCCGACAGATACTTGTGCCCAGGTCTCATCAGTGTTGTAGAAGTCACTGGGATCATCACCAAATAGAACAGGGAGGCCTCGGAGTACAATGGTTCGCATTGCCGTCGCATCTGGATTCAAGAAGTGGATGATGAACAAATTAAGCTCTAGATAATTCAGCATTCGAAAGCTACAGTACAAAACAATTGTTGTTGCAAAAAAAAATAAAAAGCAGCAAAACAGCAATCACTATTTGAAGTCACCATACCATAAGAAATAAAGACAGACGAAGCCTTTCATAGACTGCATCAACTTGTTGCACCAACTCTGTCAGGGTCTGCCCCACACTTCCTTTCTTTGCCTTGAAGATCTCGAAAGCGTGGTGTGTGGCAGTCAAGGGCCTCAAAAAAGTCCACCTGTAGGTTCTTAGTGACTACCCTATTGAACTCTGCATACACCTGCAACACACAGCAAAAAGCATGGTGAGTAAATAGGGTTGGGCCAGTGTGGAAAAATACATTCACAACCGTTAGTAGTTTAATTTTATTACAACAGTAATTGGCAGACTGTCATTTAGTATTCAGTCACGAGGCAGAATGACATAATTACAGAAGATGAGAAGAGTATTAGAGCCACTGAAAAAAAAATAATACAGGGGTGTAAAAAAATATGTTCCAGGAAACAGTCAGAATTCTAAGGAAAAAAGTCAGAATTTCTCAGATGTCTATCTTTTTTATTTTTATTTACTGATTTTAAGTAAGAATAGTCTCTCAATTTAATCTAATTAAGGCGCAACACTTTGTCAAAAATGTTTCTACTGCTGATGGTTATAACTCCTTAAAAGGAATAGTTCATCCAAAAATCAAAATATAGTTATCATCTACTCACCACCTTGCAGGTAAGATGTCAGGGGAAGTTTTCTTTAGCCCTCTAGCACTGCTGGAGCTCCACGGGGAAACAGCTTCCTGTATTTTTTTTTTTTTTTTTTTTTTACAAACAATGGATGTCTGCGGTAAACACGGGCAAAATTGAATAAAAGTACCTCCAAAAAAAGCTTCAAAATCCTCAAAGCTTCTCATCTGCCACAATCCATATGTCAGGAACCCGCAACATGCAAAATTACATGCAAAATATGGTATTTTATATATGATTACAGGCTAAATACGTCTCTATGCCGTTAGCTTTGAGCACCATTTGAATGTTCTCTCTGGTCACATGACAGCTTGTGCACGTGTGAATGCGCCTCAAAGCGAACGGCATACAGACGGATTTAGCCTGTAAACATAGATAAAATGCCATCTTTTGCACATAAACACATGTGCACATGTCGCCGGTTCCGGACATATGGATTATGGCTTCCAAGAAGTTTGGAGGATTTTTTAAACTGAAATGTCCCCAAGAATATAAGCTACTGGCATCTCACCTCCAATGCACTGGGTCCACGCTGACAAAGCAGCTCTTCAGTAGCTCTGAGCACTTGTTCTGAAAAAGACAAACAATATTGTGCAAAGAATGTGCATTTGTTTACAACAAAGCCAGCGAAAAATCAATACATGGAGCGATGGATAACATTATTTATCATATACAATGTTATGACGTGTATATTTGTGTAGTCTTAACTGTTACTTTTTACCACTGATCTTTTGTAGCACAGAGGAGATATGTTGCTCAAACACTCGGTATTTAGTGTTAGTGTATGTTTATGAGTGCAGAACATAATAAATTATGTTGAAGGAGTAGATGTTTACCAGTAAGCTTGACTCCAATAATTTAACAATGTTAAATTATTATTTGTTTTAAAAATGTAAATTACTTATCAAACAGACCTAACAATTCAACTACCAATGAATGAGCAGTAGTATGCATGTGATAACACAGATTGAATATGAAAAATTAGCCAAAGTGATACTGCTTCTCTGAATAGACAAGCTAAGCCAGTGTGCTGCTGTTAGCCAGTGAAAATAGAGCGGAGTGGCAACTCTTTGCTTTGTTACACAATCTATGTCAGCGCGCTGCTGTAGCCTGGAAAGTTTCTTTGCCTTTTGGCTGGTGCGGTGCTGGTGCAGTTGTTATTGTGTCAAAAAAAAAAAAAAAAAACTCATCGGATCTGCATGATTCACACAAGTCACCCAAATGGCCACGAAAAAAGCGAGTTGCGCTTTTCGGCGCGCTGTTGTCATCCCTGGATGTTACAAGGTTGGCTTTCAGCAATGAGATGCCAGGTGGAAGGCAGAGAGCCTTCCACCTGTCTTAAGATTCTTTTTAAATATCAGAGGTGGAGGTCATGTTTTAAAAATACTTTTGACAGTAAAATTGCACCTTGAAAAACAACTCAGACCACCAAAAGTAATAATTTATAACTATCACGGCACATTGAGCTCTGACAATGAACACATATTCTTAAACTCCATGTGTGTGTCACATGTTGGAATAATCTGTGTTTATATTCGAGTCACCTTCAAATCAAGAGAAGTTACAACATGAACATGGGAACCCATAGAAGGATGCAAAATTTGGATAGCAAGTATTTCCTGGCTAGCTGGCTGTTGTCATTGCTTCCTGAGCAATGTACAGAAGTCAAACAAGATACCAACACCTGACACTGAAACAAATGTTTGGTCGCACAGAAACCTCCTGGTGGCTGCACAGCGGAACGAACGAACAAACCTCCCTCCATGGCCTGGACAGGCTAACGTTATGCCTGTTTGGTTCGTTAGCTAGCTAACTAAAGCTAACGTTAGCTCGCTAACGCTAACAGTCGTAGCGGTACTTCAAACGTATTAACAGGCAAAAAAAAATGCTGGATAATTTACCTTACATTAGCTTTCTCCAAAAGAATAAACAAGATAACGCAAAACTCAAGTCAGCAGGCTGCCCTCAGTGCCCCGACCTGTGTGCTGGACTGGTGCATTCATAGTTGAGCGGGAGACTGTTGTTACTGCGCATGCGCACTTCTTCTTTGAATGCGCAGTGGGAGTGAGACTGTTGGCTACTTATTGTTGCTAGTGAGCTTAACTCTAAATAAAGTAATCTTCACTCTAAACACTAAGTATTTTGCATTTTTCACCATGCAAGTGATTGTTACTTCATAAATACCAGTCATAAGTGCATATTGTTGATTACCTAGTAAAGTTAACTAATATAATGCATGTCAGGGCAACTATTGCATTTTACAGTGTACATATATAAATCACTCTACAATTGCCCAAAAATGTCTATAATGCATGCATCCATAGTAAGTATTCTTCCCTCAAACTTTCATCAGTGCGATTTCACAGAAAGCCACAGGTATATCACAACAATATGACTTCATTATGTTGGTAACTTACAGACAGTTTCTCCATCTGGATGCTAGGATCTGTGACTGTCTATGCATCATCATTTCAGCAGTGTATGTGACAGATCAAAATGGCGTCAGAGCAATGTGCTGTATTCCAGTGAGGACCGGTGAGATGATGAGATTATCTGGCTGTGCAGAGGGCCAGCCTGCCAACACAGGAGACAGGGAGACCTGAACTGCTCTTTCCTGCTTAACATCACTTTTCAGTAATGAATAGAATAATTTTCAATCATACAGAACTTTTAAAAATAGTGATATGGTGGTACAGAGGAGCCTGAAAAAAGAGAAGAAATCAAGAAACAGATCAAACCAGAAATAAAAATGACAAACAAATAGAAATATAGAAGAAATGCAACAACAAATGGTAAACTGTAACAGGTCAAAAGCACTGAGGAAAACATTTTGTATGGCAGTTACGGAATATATCCTATTGTATGTCATGAAGTCTTAGATTGTACTTTCTGTTTTGTGGTTTTTGTGTGTGTTGTTTTTTTTTTTTTTTGTGATTTGTTTTTGCTCTTTGAAAATGAAAACAGCCCTTTTGCAGTGTAACTGTGATCATCAGCTGTGCAAATACACTTGACTAACTCAACCATGCTTTGACAGCTCACAAAAAGCAGGGTGCAATTGGATGCAATTTCTGATGTATGACTGCTGTTCTTCATATTGCAGGTCTTCATCATGCAGCTCTGTGCAGAGCAGGGAAGGTAAGGCTCAATTACAGTAGCTACTGAGGCCTTATCCTAATAAACAGAACCTTCAGTGGAGCGAGCACCGTCAAACTGCAGTGTCCTGTCGGCACCTGGAGCACAGGAGCTTGCAGCACCACTGACAGCAGCACAAGGAGTTTGCTGAGGATTATGCCATTATAGTCGGCCCGTCAAGTTTCCTCACAAAACAACGGCTACGGTGCTAAGTCAGTCCCGCTACTCTTACACCGGGCAGGAACCATGGATGACCCCTATCAGAACAATGTGAACCAGCAAGGGATTGAGGGTGGAGAGTACACCTATACCCAGGAGGGAAGCGGACCAGATGGCTACCCCTACCAGACAGACTACCCTCAACAGGAGGAGGACGCTGCCAGTGATGCCACTGAGGGGCATGATGAGGACGACCAAATGTATGAGGGGGAGTACCAGGGCATCCCTCACCCCGACGAGATCAAGGAGGCACGACGGGCAGCCAGGTTGGAAGCCAGGAGGAAGGCCCGTATGGCCACCCAGCAGGAAGAGGAGGACGACCTGCCGGAGCAGTATGAAGCCATCATGGAAGACTGCGGCCATGGACGCTTCCAGTGGATGCTGTTCTTTGTACTGGGCTGTGGACTGACGGCTGATGGTGTGGACGGCTTCGTCGTTGGGTTCGTGATGCCTAGTGCAGAGAAGGACATGTGCATATCCAATGCTGACAAGGGAATGCTGGGTAAGTGACAACAGAGCTAGAAAAAGAATGGAGGCGTCACTGATGTCAGAGGGTTGCTGCTAAGATAATATAGGCATGGTGAGAACTTTAATAGATGTGGATGGAGTTATGGATAGAGATGTTAAAATGCATTTAAAAGTTGCTCTATTGATTATTTAGGGTTTATTTTTAGGGTTTGTTCGCCGGCTTTGTCCCCCTCACAGAGCAGAAAGCCTGGAAGATGGTGCCTGATTATTGTGGAAAAAGGGGGGAGCCAAAAAAGCCCACCCACCATCCTCTCATTGGCCCATTGACTTGTTTATCTGAATTTGAACAGGACAGTGCAACTTCTGAATGGTCCCACTGATGTATGTGAGTCTCTTCAGTAGCTTTCTTGAATATTTCCGTGGAACGCTCCATATTTTGCCAACTACTAGTTTTTCATCTTCACACAAACAGAAGTGCAACCCAAAATTTCAATATGGATAAACCGGACATTCAAGGAGATAGGGCAGCTTTATCAAGTCAAAGGTTTAATAAGGAAGAACTGAAAATTGGAAAAACATGACATCACACAAAACATGAAAATAAGCATACTAAGCATGCTATTAAAGTCAGCAGTGATAGAGTTTTGCTTTCAGTATAGTTTATAAACTGTGTATATTGCATCTTACGTCATATATCAAAAATGTTTTCTTTATTTCAGCAGCCTGCTAGTCTCACTAGCTCCCAAGAAAGGCCAAAAAATCTTCCTCAAATTTGAATGCAGAATAGAATCAACTTATTGGGAAACGTGCCTTGAAAATGTCAATGAAAACATTGCCTGAGTTTCTGAGGAGACAACTAAACTGCAAATTAAAGTCAGTTTGATTCCCCTGCAGTATCTCTTGCCTTATTTCCCAGGTCTAGTGTGTAGCTAGGCGGCGTGGCAGCTTGCACATCGCTCATTACATCTTAACAATAGGCTCCTGGGATGAGGCATTGCAAGAGATTGATGAGGAACCTGATAGTGATTGTATTCAGTGTGTGTTCCCAGGCTAATATGGAGCATGTTGTACCAGTCAGAGAGCTTGGCGGCCTGCAGCGCCTGGTGGTGAGCTGTCAGATAGACTTCATGCCCCTGACAGCTGGGTGGGGAAGGAGGACGAGGGCCTGTCGAAAAGGAAATCACAGCATCTGTGTGTGTGCCGTGGAGGAGAGGAAGACTGACCAATGGCTGTGAATATGAACTACTTCTACAGAATGATCCTATTTGATTCATGCTCATGCACTCTGTTCACCAGAGCCATGGCAACAG
This sequence comes from Myripristis murdjan, assembly GCF_902150065.1. Lineage (NCBI taxonomy): Eukaryota > Metazoa > Chordata > Actinopteri > Holocentriformes > Holocentridae > Myripristis > Myripristis murdjan. The sequence goes on from NC_043982.1 coordinate 18,427,940, forward strand.
AAATGCACTTAATCTTAACCGTAGCCATAGACAGCAGAGTGACTGCCAAATTTTTGGTTAAACAGAGAAAGATGTTTTGACCACTTACCTTTCAACAGATTTTTTAGGCATCTTTTACCTAAAAGGCACACTGAGGATAGTGGAGACACTGAGGATAAAGATCTGGGACATTTTAATCTGAGGCCAGTGGGGACAGAATTGGTTCCAGAGCCAGATAATTAACCACAGAACTGTCTGCAAAAACACAAAACTACAACATTTGTATTGCAGAATTGTTGCTCTCGGAATTGCAATAAAGAAATGTAGGTCTTGGATAAAATATGATCTGATCATTTGTGGTCATATTACTTGATGTTATATATTAAAATGGTAATCCATGACATATGTGATGCTAAGCAGTCATTGCTGTGGTGTTTTTGCACTGTTCTTTCAATAGATCACTTGATATTACCACAATGGGACCATTACTGTCTTTGTGTCTTTTATAAGCTTAAAAATGTTAACCGCTTTTACAAATAAGAATTTCACTTTAATGTCAGCAGTTATTTTGGCAGAGTGGTGCCATTTCTATTTATTAATTTATTTCGTTTTTTATAAAAGTGGATCTCGTTTTGGAAATGTAATTCCTCACATTTTTAAAAAGGTGAATGCACACTCTGAATGTGTCAGAACGACTGTGTTAGGTAAATATCATGTCTGTCAGTCAACAGTTGATGAGTCTTGGTGAACAATGCATGGTTTGACAGGGTCAGCAGGCTGTCAGTGTGTGGTGATACAACAGCCAGTGACCAGCTATAGTTCAGAACAGATCTTTTCTCAGTTTTACAGTAGATTACTTTAGTCTCACTTCACTAGTAATACTGCAAAAAAATACCTGCATAATCAGAGGGCAGCCTCAGCTACAGAAAAGCATCCGGACGCGGCTAGGGACTCAGTGTCTTGCACAATGACACTTCATCAAGGTGGATGTTTATTGACAGGGATTTGTACCTGCCTTCCTCAGTTGAAGGTGAGCCTGTCTAATCACTAAGCCACCCTACCATCCTGTAAATATTCTATTCATTTAAGACACCTCCTACAAAGAGGTAAAAAAAAAAAAAAAAAAAAAAAAAAAAACAACACTATTGAATACTGCATTGTACTGCATGGATGTGCTGATTTTTAAAGGAAGGTCATAGAACATTTCATACTTTGCCTTAAGCAACAACTGAGCTGAAACGTTAACTAACACCATAGCATTGAATGTTTGTCTCCTGGTGTCCTGACTGAATGACAGTTTTCCTGTTGGGGAGTGGGATGGAGTTAGAGTTAAGGTTATGGGAGGTGCATCCTGGCGTGAGGAGTGTTTGGACAGTCTAGTAATCCACAGGGGAGGTGCACACTATGGCTCCACGTGCCGTTAAGCTGCTTAGTTCCTCTGTAAATAGGGCTGTGTGTAGTAAAAACACAGAGCAAGGGGGACAAATGGACCATCCTACCAAGCGTACTCCTGACTACTTAGTTAAAATGCAAGTACCACAAAGTTGTAAGTTTGAGTCACGCCACAGCACAATTGGAGGGGGGGCTCAGTCTGTGAGCTGGTGAGGGGTCAACATGGCTCATAACTACAGCTCCACCATCAGGACAATAGTAAGACTGCCCTTTAACCTGAGCAAGAAGCTGAATCCCTACCAGCTCAAGGGCTCTGTGGCTGAATTGCCAATAGCCTGTGTTGGCCTGCCTAATGCATGCTGGGTGTAGGCCCCAGTTCTCCATGACTGTGGATAGGCATAAAGACAATGAACAAATGGTGCAGTGATAAAACCCAGAAATGATGCTGTTAGCAAACACACAAAAAGAGATGCAATGACTAATCTGTGCGAGCGAAATAAAAAGCGTCTTATCTCACCTTTGCACAAACAAACCAACCAGACTACAGAAGACGACAGATTACAGAATCTAAATGGCAACAGGGATAACATGGTGAGAAATAGCAGAGCAAAAATAAGCTGCACAAGGGAAAATAATTTAAATTAGATCTAATGCAGAATATGAAATCATAGGGGAGTGAGTGTAGTAGAAGGGTGTATTTAAAGCGCTCTTGGAAGGCTTGGTTATTTTTTCTGTTTTTGTGCCGTTATTCTGGTTACATGGTAATTATTATTCTAGGGACATGTCAAAGTACATTACAATGACACACATAGGAGGATTCAGTAGCATCAGTTGTACATAACAGAGTCAGGGTAGAGAGTGTGATGGTCTCTATATTTGCTTTTGTTCATAGGAGGGTAAAGGGTGCCCCCTTGTGGAGCTCAGGACTTCTATCCTTATTTTTTTAAACATAAGAGAGCTGCAGTCAGTGTCTCTCAGTGGTGCTCAGTGATCTGTGTCAAAAAAGATTCCCCAGACACACACACATCTCCATCGATACATACAAACAGCAGAACAATCAGCAGTTGTGTGGTGCATGTGTTCCTGCATCCCTTTTAAATGAGTGTGTTCTGTGTGTGTTTGCAGGCCTGCTGGTGTACGTGGCTATGATGGTGGGGGCGGTGATCTGGGGGGGTCTCTGTGACAAGATGGGGAGGAGGAAGTGTCTGATATATGTCCTAGCCATCGACGTGATCTTCTCCTTCCTGTCCTGCTTCGCCCAGGGCTACGGCTTCTTCCTGTTCTTCAGGTTCTGCTCTGGCTTTGGGTAAGACACACATCCACATTTACATTTACATCACATTTAAATTCTTGATGCTAAAAATAAAAAAAATATATTGATTGTAGTTATCATTGCCCGCACTATTAGCTGAAAAGCCTAGAAACCTGAATATCACTTACTGACTTATTAATTACTGATTTTTTTTTTTTTTTTTTTTTTTTTTTCATAACTAACCTACTGCAGCCTCCTAGTGGTAACAACTCAACATTGCTAAGGACTGGGTCCAGCAAGCACAGCCCTGGTTGTTCTGGTTATTTTGTGTTGCCAGCTGAGTCTAAAATGGTTGACAAGCTGACAATGCTTTTCAAGACTGGATGCTCTTTATTCTAGACATAGCCTGCTTGGCATGTTATCTCTTCTTACACATATCACTTGGCTAAATGAAGGCACCCTGTTATACGGTTATTTATCATGTTGTTTAGTGCTTATGACAAGCAGTCTCTATGTTAGTAGGGAATATAGAGCATTGCGTTCATCATTTAATTTTACTTTACTTTATTATTGAAGAGAAGCTTACTAGTTTCCTTTCAGTTACTTTAACTTCCCTCACTGGGATTCAGTTTGACACCTCTGCTTTAAAGGAATACATATAGATGCTGTCACTGTACAAGTCCCACTTTTTAACTGCATGCCTTTGAACTAACAATGCCTCCATCCCCAAGAGGAATTATTCGGAAAAGTCATGTTTTTTTCTCTCTTTTTCCAGCTGTCAAAAGTTACACAATCATCTGACTGACAGACACTGCAATTTTTGGGTTACAGTTTTCCAGTTTGGTTCAAATACATATTAAAAAAACATTCCTGAAAGAGTTCTCAAAAAGCAAGATAGATGCAGGATAAAGGTGTGGGGAGGGTGTGGGGGTGGGGTGTGGGGATGAGGCGGGTGGGGGGTGAGGACGACAGTGGTTACCTGCGCTACAAACTGTCATGTGCAGCAGGTCAGCACCCACCGCATTCACACTTTGTTAAAACAAGCTCAGAGTCACACTTCTTTTGATAATGACTGCAGGTACTCATACTGCACTGAGCACACCCAGACCTAAAATATTCATGTCATAGCGGTTGCCAAGCCCAGATACACACAGTCCCCAAAATAAAGCGTTCATCTGCTGTCGATTTACAATGATGATGAGCCCCATGCTAGTCATAAAAGCTCACATCTGCAGAGGGCCTGTGCCCATTTTGCTGGCTCCACAAAACACAAAGAGCAGACAGACTCCAGTGAAGTCACACCCTGACAAATTGTTTTCACATTTCTTGTCATCATAACAACATCAAAATCTTGATGTTAAACATGTATCTGCTTAAATCAACTTTTTTAAACAGGAAGGAATCTGAATTTTAAATAGATTTTTTTTTTAAAAAAATAGAATTTTCTGGTGCAAAAATGTGTGGGTGTGACCAATTGTTTCATGTCTTTACTTTAACTGAAGATTTCCATGGTCCTCAGTGATAACAAATAACTCATCTTCCAATAAGTAACAAAATTATTGGAAGACTCCCAAAGCCAGTGAGTGTTCAGGACTTGAAACCCAGGTTGGGAGTTTTTTGAAGCTGGCAAGAATACAAGGAAGAAGATCTCCAAACACTGAGTGATAGAAGCAACAATAACAACAGCGATATAAATTTTTTAACTAAAACATCAATGTTGAGCTGATCGTATTCTCTCCCCTGACCAAAACTTTTCTACCAGCCAAATACAGCTACAAAACTTCCATGCCAGATAACCTTGTCTCAACTATCATATGTGAATCATGGTTAAAATACATGATGCAATAATGATATGATAGTACAAAGGAAGGTTAAAAGCATCAAAGGTTAAAAACAATAAAAGGCAAAAAACAGATCAAGGATTGAGGTGCACCCAAAAACAATCTAGAAATTATTTGGTCCCCAGTAAGTAGCCTAGTCATAATGTCACAAAAAAAGTATTTACCAGAATTAAATCAATATTAAAAACATAATAATCTATCTATATATTAGATGAACTCTACATCTACTCTAAATCTATATGCTGGAGATAGATTTTTTCACAATCCTGTAATCATATCAGGACTCCTGTGGAAGTCTCAAATCTCAAGTGTAGATCACTGCTTCAGAGAAAGAGCAAGCTGCATTACCTCAGGATGATAACATTTCAGAGATGTTATACTGGTAAATTCCCAGATCAGGTCAGGGGTCGCAGCATACAGACAACACAGAACAAATATTCCTCCTTCTGTAAAAACAACATAGATGATGGTGGTGTAGGGCAGTAGAGGTATATCAGGTAAGGGAATAACAGCCAAGGAGAAAAGGATTTATTCATGAAGACTGAAGCGTCTTGTGGTTTTTCCAGAATTGGCGGCGCCATCCCGGTAGCGTACAGCTACTTCACCGAGTTCCTGCAGATGGATAAGCGTGGTGAACATGTGAGCTGGCTCTGCATGTTCTGGATGCTGGGAGGCCTGTATGCCTCCTTCTTTGCCTGGGGAATCATCCCTCACTATGGTAATACACACACCACAGACACACACCCACCCACACCCAGTAAGTTACACAAACACTTTTGACATGTCAGGCCATTTTTCCCCAGTCTGCGTGACCAGCATGATGTGCCACTGTTTCATTTCCATGGCTGTGTGAACTGAAAGGAACCCTACACTCTAAAAATAAAATAACCTTGACAGACCCGTTAGAGAGTCCTCAGACTGAAAACATAAGACGACCCCAGAGGGTTTCCAGAAAACGTTCTTAATTAAGCATTCACGAACGCTGACAGTTCTTCCACAAATCTCTAACACGTGGGGATTCTCTGTGAAACCCCTTAGGGATCTGTTCATTTTGTGGGAAACCCTAAGGTGCTCCCTTTGGAGCGAAGGATTATCCCCAGTGGTGCTGGAATTCATCCTGGCCCGGGACATCAAACTGTGACTGCGTCTGCTTTTTAGCTCTTCATGATACTTGCTGGCTTGTCTTATCTAAAGACGTTACCCTGACAGCAACTCACATTAAAAATGAGCAAATTGAGCACAATGGCACTATCAAGAATAGAACAATTATTTTATGTGGGTCACCAATAAGCAATATTTTAAATGATATTCCATAGTAGAAAAGGTGATAAAAACGTCCTTAGCATATCACATTATCAGATGACTTTCAAACTTAAATCGAAGTCCTAAAGATGTTTTCTTTTTTTCCAAATATCCCTGTGCACCTCACTGTGTGGTTGTTGTGCTCCAGGCTGGGGTTTTGCCATCGGCACAGAGTTCCAGATGCACAGCTGGAGACTGTATATTCTGATGTGTATCCTCCCTGCCCTGGCTGGATTGGTTGGACTCTACTTCATGCCTGAGAGCCCACGCTTCCTCCTGGAGGTAAGATGCTGTGACTGAGGTTGCCAGTTTGAAACCCCCTCTGTCTTCCCATAACATTTATATTCACTCACCTCCCTCAGCATCCACTGTCAGGTACACTTGAGCTCTAAATCCTCCATGCTCAGAGCTGCTGAGTAGCCAAGAGGAGAAGAGTGATTGCATGGGGCTGCTCTCATTTTGAATGTGTAGAACCGCATGGGTGGAGCTGGAAAAGATTATTAGAAAAGGATATGAGAGCCCTGATTTATAATATAAAGGATATGAGAGCCCTGATTTATAATATTTATTTAATGTTTCTTTAACAGACTTGTCTGCAGTGTTAAGGAAAGATAGATCCAAGATAAATACACAAAAACTAAACCATCTGGTTGGAAGTTCCCTTTCACTGCACAATATTAAGCATCAAGCTGTGATTGGTTAAAAAAAATGATGATTCATCAGCCACCACAGCAACATCCCACCGCTGTGCTAGGTAGCAAGGTGCTGCTAAGGCGTCACCAGCACCCACCCATGTTTCTCATCCAGGATATTGTCAGCAGTCCCACCACCTGTGGTATTGTGTGTGCATGTTACAGCAAAACATCTTCAACATGTTCATGTCACAGACCCCCAAGCAGACACACATTAGGCCCCATTAGTCCCAGGGAACTGATGGGAACATTAGTAAATTTGTATTAGAGTTACATAACCGACTATACTGTATGTTGGAAGATAATGAAGCCTGTGATTTGCACTGTCATTCTTACATATACCGGTACTATAATTGGAGTAATTTTTAAACAATTAAATTCTAGTGAAATAAATATGCTATATATTTTGCTAGAGAGCATCATCTGTGTTCAAGGACTCCAAGAAAGGATGCCTGGAAGTACTCGGACCCCAGTTTGAGAAGGCAGTATGATAGAGCATGAAGCTAGATCACATTGGTTTGGTACATTGATTACTGTATGTGCATGTGTATGTGTGTGCGTGCGTGTGTGCGTGCGTTTGTTTCAGAATGGCAGACATGACGAGGCATGGATGGTCCTGCGACAGGTCCACGACACAAATTGGAAGGCCAAGGGAGAGCCAGAGCGAGTGTTCACTGTAAGTCTCTATTCACATGGCTAATCTTCTGCTCGATCACTGGCTGTCAATTATCCATCTTAACAAGCCATTAAAAAGCAAAATAATTAAGGAGATATAACAGGAGGCTTTGCTACAACCGGTCCTTAGCTAACTACCTCAGCTAATTTGATGGGATGATATGTTGATTAGGCAAATTAAGTTTTAAGACCTTTGAATCTATTGGCTCCTGATGTAGTGCTAGCATCTTTCCCATTTTAAAAAGCACTATTCTGTCCACAGCTTCTTATATGCTGCTTATTGCTCAAGACAATGTGCCACTCTCTCAAAGATAGGGCATATGCTGGCTGCCACTGCTGGATGAGCATTTCTGTCCAGCATGATCATGAGCTTGAACCCAGTCAGGTGAAGGGATCTCCTAATTAAAATAAGCAGGGGTAGGAGGGGACATCACTTATGCACAAGGCATCAAACCCCACAAATTTTGTTTTTAACCTCAGCCCTCTTTGGTCAGTGTTTTTGATAAAGTAAAGAATAAATGCACAACTCCTTCTTTGCGCCAGAGCAGACTCCAAAGGTTGGACCATTAGGGTGTTTAGGGGTGTTGCAGGATATTCTCCTGAGTGAGGAATGGGGAGTAAACATAAAATACTTGCAATGAAATTCAGCTAATAACAGTTTGCGGAGTCAAATGTAAGTTGGTGAATGAAATCTGAAATGTGAGCTTCCATTGAATTCATTTAACTCATTTTTAAACACTAGTGTCATTCAGTCCTGAAATACTGTTAACTATCAAGTAAAAAGGCCAAAAAATCTACTGAAATGTATAATAATGGGATGACATGACATCACTTATTTACAGGATCATGATTGTCAGTATTTTTCAGTAAGGTAGATCCCCTCACTAGTAAAAACAGTGATGATGATGATGATGATGATGATGATGATATTTATGATGGTGACCCCCTCTTCCCTGTGAAGGTGACCAACATCAAGACCCCCAAGACTCAGGACGACGAGTTCATAGAGATCCAGAGTGACACCGGCACCGCCTTCCAGCGCTGGACCGTCAGACACATAACCATGTTGCAACAGGTCAGCCAACCACAGCAACCGAATGGCCCAGAACAGAACAAAATGGGCTAAAATAGAACAGAATAGAATGCCAGCTTTTCACACACTTGTTAACCCAATAATTTTAACCTGGCTTACTGAAAAACTGGTTTACCCGTTATTCATTTGTGTTCTTTAACCAAAAGACACTGTGTGGGTGATAAGGGAGCATTGCCAGTTAAGGTGACACTTTATTGAAACATGTGCTGCTCTGTGAATCATCTGCGTTTCAAATTTACCAGTGGATCCTAACAATTCAATTGGTTTATATATGTCTATTGTTAGACACAGCAACATTAAACTGTCAGATTTCTCCATGGAGTCTGGCAACTGCAAAATACAGCTTTAAAAATAAATCCTTCATGATTCATAAGATGAAGACAGTTTAGTCCAAGATGTCTGTCTTATAGCTAATTTCTGTCTGCTTGTCTGTCTTTCTGTCTGTCTGTCTGCCTGTCTGTCTTTCTGTCTGTCTGTCTGTCTGTCTCTCTGTCTACTAGGTGATGGCTAACGTGATGTCATTATCTGCTCCAGAGTTCAGACTGAACGGTCTCTTCCTGGTCATTGTCTGGTTCTGCTTGGCTTTCAGGTAGCAATATGCTGTTTAGCCCATAAAGCCGCATTGAGATAAAGGGGATAAGTGGGATAAACCTCCCAGCAGGTCACATACTAAAGTTTTAGCTCTACAAACGCTACTCAGAGAGGTAGGGCTTTTCTGGGGGGAAGAAATAATCTTGATGGTTCAGTTAAACCTCAGTGGGTAGAACCACAGATTTACACAACACAGACCGTAGCTATCTAACTGGAAAACTTAAATGGAAAAGAAAGAACTGCTCAAAATTTATATTAAAAAATGTGAATGCCACTAAGCTCTTCTGAGTTATTCGTTCCTGGCATTAATGATCCTGGAACATCAGCTCGGCGAACCTGAGTTACCTGAGTAACTCATGCCACCTTTACATCAGCGAGCATGTCTCCCTTTTTTTTGGTCTTGGGATTTTAGAGCAATGTAAAAGGGGTATTAGATACTTCATTTTTTTGCCTGTGCATTTTTTAATGGATTTAAGCCTGATATGACTTAACCAGTACAAAGAGGCATATGTCTCTGTTCATTGAGTTTCAATTCACATTCACACTTTACAATATGTATTGGAAATGCATTGCCTTGTGATTAAAGAGAATCTCCCTAAATCATAAGGCACAGGTTCACACCCCACTGACCCTGCTGAAGTGCTGTTGAGCCAGAAATTGCAGCTCTAGAGCTGCTGCTCTGTTGCACACCCTGAAATTTGACTCTGAGAAGGGAAGAAATCCCCACAGGGAGTATAGTAATAAAAGTCTAAAATATGAAATTCACTCATGTCTTTTGTGTGCATGTGTGTGTATCAGCTACCATGGGCTGGGAGTGTGGTTTCCGGACATGATCAAGTACATGCAGTTTGAGGAGTACGAGTCAAAGGTCAAAGTTTTCCACCGAGAGCGAGTGGAACGTTTCCACTTCAACTTCTCCCTGGTCAACCAGGTCCACCGTGAGGGGGAGTACATCCATGACAAGTAGGTTCCCTCAACACCACATGCAGCCAGACTTATTACATGAAAAAACTGAGATGGAATACACAACTCAATACAAAATACAAAATACTCACAACATCATCATATCTCTGTTTCTCACATTTCTATCTCTGAATGGAGAGCGTCTGTTCTGACATGCACCGTGAAACCCGTTCACACTCAAACATGTCCAGTCAGCCACATAAACATCTCAAGGGACTTCAGAGCAATTCTGATGCACCTTGGCTCAGCTTGTAATGTAACTGAAGAGGGAATGAATAATGAAGGACCTCAAACATTTCAGCTTTTCATTTTTCATTTACCTGTAAGACACTGTAAATGAATAAAATGAATGTGACATTAGGGATTATTGTGTTATGATCAGTGACAAAATATCCAAATTGAATTCGGTTTTAAACCAGGTAGTAAAACCACCAATGTTGAAAAAAGTAAAGATGACTGAATACTCTCTGAAGGTATTTTATTCTATTTTATTCTATTCTGTTCTTTCCTATTCTATTCCATTTGATCATATTTAAACTTTAAATAAGATCAAACTATATATTTTTACATACCTCAGTAAGAAAATATGAGTGGTCAAGCGCCAACTATGGGTGCTCCAGGGCCCTATACTGAGCGCCACATTCTTGTAATAATGAAAAATTGTACTTGCAGACACATGAAACACAAGTTATATTGATTTGCTACCAGGATGTAAAGAAACAATTATCATGTACCAAGAGAATGGGTAACAAATGTCGTATGAATTTTCTACTTAAGTGAAAACCACAAACCTTTAAGTATATTAATTAACTACAAGTTTAGGAAATTTAGTAGATGAACTATCAAAAGTAAGAATGTGATGTCATTTCTCCTTTATTAGGTTTGCAGAAATCGAGATTAAGTCTGTGACATTTGAGGATTCACTTTTCGAGAACTGCCTCTTTGAGGACATCAGGTCCACCAACACCTTCTTTGAGAACTGCACCATCAAAAACACTGTCTTCTATAACACAGGTACCACAAGAGTTCAGTAATTAATGATGATAACAAAATTTTATACAACGGTATTAAATTTTAAATATCCAATCAAATTTGAGTCACAAAATGAAGTATTTACAAGATGTAGTGAGAGTTTTGTCTTGTGTCAACAGCCAGATCCCATTAGGAATGCCCCCAAATTTTTGTAATCTATTGTGATTTTATTTCTTCAAACTTCATCTGTGATCAATCAAGAGAACTGAGAATATTTGTTCCAGGTGTTGTTTGGGTGTTGTGAATCTCATTGCTATTAGTTGTTTGTGATGTTGTGGTTTCAAGGAGTTGCAACTCATTCTACTGCACTCGTTGCTTTCTCAACACTAATTGGGAAAGCATAAATGAGAGACTTGCCGTTTTTTAAAATATCTTTTTAGAGGCACAAGCAGCTCCTGAAGCAGTCACCTTAATCAAAGGACTTGCCAGTAAGTTTGTCCTTCACCCTCTTTTCCCTCGCTTTTACTATCCAGACCTTTGGGAAGAAAAGTTCAAAGACTGTCGAATGGAGAACACCACCTTCCTCCACCCAAAGAAAGGCTGCCATCTTAACTTCCACGAAGAGAACGACATTGTCATTTACATGGTCAGCTTCCTGGGCAGCTTAGCTGTGTTGCCTGGCAACATTATCTCAGCTCTCTTCATGGACAAGATGGGAAGGATCAGAGTTATCGGTGAGATCAGCAAAGTCAAACATAAATAGAGTTTGCTTTTTGTTGTTTTGACCATGTCTGTTTCAGTGTGTCATCATCCTCCAAACTTCTATCTCTCTCCCTATTTCACATGCAGGGGGTTCGATGCTGATCTCCGCCGGCTGCACCTTCCTACTGCTGTTAAGTTTCAGTCAGGGAGTTATAATCTGCTGGCAGTGTCTGTTCTACGGCATCAATGTGGCATCATGGAATGGCCTGCAGGTCGTCTCTGTAGAGCTCTTCCCCTCTTCTAAAAGGTACGGCCCAATTTAACCCGTCTGCTAAAAGGAAATAAGGAGGAAGGAAATAATAAGGAAATAAGAGTGACAGGTGGACGGCCTGTGCAAATTCTGTTACACAAGACCTTAACGTTGCATGACACAAGACAATTTATTACCTCCACTGTTGCAGCTGTACGCAGTTTATGTTTCACCCCATTCCGTTTGTATGCTTGTTTGTTTATTTGTCAGCAGGATATCTCAAAAAGTTACAAACATATTTGTATGAAACTTTGCGGTTATGGAGCAAGGAAGAATTGATAACTTTTTCATACTGATAGGCCATAGTGTAGCATGGCAGTGCGCGTGGCTTCTCATAAAGCCACATTTAAGTTCCGAACAGATTCAGGCAACATCATGAAACTTAAAGGTTGGTCCAGGGACAAAGAAGAACTGATTCACTTTCCATACGATTGGCCGTCGGCAGGTGTGGCAGCGGAGATGATTTACAGAAAGAAGTGTGCGATCAATAATTGAACAGAATTCTCATTCTGTTCATTTTAACCAATCAGATTTGTCTCTCACTGACCAGTGTGCTCTGCACTGATTGGGGGGACGGCTGCACTGCGACTAAAGGCTGTAGTTTCCAAATACAGACATATGACTGGCACAGTTGGTCATGGGTCACGATGGCACACTAACTGGCCAAAAGGGGCGTGTTCTACGACAACAGTGTTGCTGAAAAGGCGCGTGGCTTAGCACAAACTGGGGCGAATCCTCTAGCTGCAACCTTGGAAAAGGTCTGTGCTTTACTGAGCGCCCTCTTGCTTCCATGGTGCTGCTTCTCTCCTCTTCTTGTGTCAGACAGCAGCACACTATTGCCACATGGGAACTTTTTTTTTTTTTTTTTTTTTTAAATGTCAATACATTTTTCATCTCTGAGTCCCATTTATTTTCCAGATAGCCATCTTAACCTTTGTGTGTAATCTCTATCTCTGTCTGTCTCTGCAGAGGGACGGCGTTTGGTATCATGAATGGGGTCTGCAAGTTTGCGGCCATCATTGCCAGCTTCATCTTTGCAGCCTTTATCGGCATCACCAAGATCATCCCCATCTTCCTGGCCTTCTCCGCCCTCGTCTGTGGAGGCCTGCTGGCTCTCAAGCTGCCCGACACACGGGACAAAGTCCTCTCTTGAAAAGCCAAACTCCTGCAGCCTCCAGGCCAAAAACACAGTATAGCTATGTGTAACATTTTGGAAAGCACGGGGTTCAGAAAGAGAAAGAAAGAGAGAGAGACAGAGAGTGACAGGGGAGGAACAGCTATGCTATCTGAGGTGTGTGTGTATGTGTGTGTGTGTGTGTAGAAGAGCAGAGAGGCTGGGGTTGTCATGGTTATATAAGTAAAAATCTTAAAAAACCTATCTGGTTGCCTGTGTAAACCTCTGGTTGCCCTCTGTGTCTTTTGTTGCAGATGCTTCATGTGTGTTTGTTATTCACCTCTCCTTCCCTCACACATACGGTGCGCACACATGCATGCACACACAGTGTAGCAATTTTTGTGTGAAAGAAATATTAATATGAGAGATGAGAAATATATGTACTTGAAAGGTTATGTAGTTCATGTTACCATGTTGTGCTTTGATTGAAGTCACTATGTGAAGAATAGGGAGGCGTGGGGACTGACCGTCACAATTTGAACTGGATTTGAATCCTGCTGTATTCACAGCCAAGGCTCAGCAGTGATGTAACCACTGGTGTTATTGTTCAGAGGAAACTACTCATTCATCCACCAAGTCTGTGTTGATCCCGCTCTGTCCCTTGGTCTCTATGGTTTATAGTTTGTTCTGCTTTAGCTCACATGTTGTCGCTTGGTTTGTCTCGTCTAGGTTTACTACTGCATTGATCATTTGATCAATGGTGTCGGCGATTCTGGGGAAAAATCGCGATCAAGAAAAATCTGTGAATTCAGTAAATATCTTTGTTTGTACCCAGCCCTGGCTCTGAAAATGGGAAACAAGCACAATGGCTCAGACCAGGCCACACAATACAATATACACAAGATATACAACGTACACTATATACAACACTATTCCAGCTGATCAGCAACAGGGGGTGTTTGTGCTTGTGCACGGGACAGGGGGAAGCGGAGGGGGAAGGAAGATGGGGGAAAGGAGGCAATACAAGTGAGAAGGACGGTAAATCTGGCTGCTGATTTCAAATATCAGCAATCTTTCTCCAGAATCACTGACTCCCCTATTAAATGTGGAATCTATTTCCTGGTTGAATTCATTCCCAATCATCTCTCCCCAGCCAGCGTTAACAAACCCAAACCCCAACACCAGGCTGGTCTCTCCTTCTGTTTGTTGTTCTGTCCCGGACTCGGAGCCATAGTGTCTGTCCTTAACTGAACTGTAGAGCTGTGTTTTATGTATTGATAATAGAGAATTTCAGTCTTTTCTGTCAAATCTTGCCATGATAAAATGTAAGAAATTGTTATGTGTTTATTTATCCATTTGTTTTTCTTTTTTCTTTTTTTTCTAAAAAGAATGAGATAAAACCGTGAGCGTAGATATTTTGATATTATGCTCTCTTTTTGACGTTCTGGTGAAGAACACTTTTACAGCGTGCTGCATTTCTGACAACATGTATCAACATTTCTAAGGAGCATGTTACTTTTTTGGCATGATGTGTGTGTGTGTGTGTGTGTGTGTGTGTGTGTGTGTGTGTGTGTGTTATCCACATCTATGTAGCCAGACTAAGAATATTGTATTTGTTGTTGTACATACTTTAGACCGGTGTATATTAGCTGTAAAATATTAGCTCCAACATGACTGGAATAAATCCTTCAGCTGTATGAACAGGATGTCTGGAAATGTGAGAGTGCTTAATGCAGTTTCTTGGCTCATAGATGCAGAATGTGGCGCAATGAATGAGTGATACAGTCAAGCAGCATCACAATTGTAAAGGTTAGTGAATTACTAAGTGGCTGCTGTGTATGCCAGTAATGGGATTTGGTTTAATTTGGTTTGATGTGAACCGACAACTTTTTAAAACATATGAAACATGACCTAAAATCACACAACAGGTCCTCTTGATGTAAAGATGACAAGGCAGAATACATTTAACAGCTAATTTTTCTTTTTAAAAGAAAGCAGAGGGGAAAAAACACACTCCCTGGAGGCAAAGTGTATTGGGAATATTAATTATCAGTATAAACTTGTAACTAATTACCGGAGGAGGCAAGGATTGGCAAAGTGTTTCAGTATAATATGGAGCATTAGGCATACTCTCTCTGCTACTGTGTTAGCTATGACAACATTTGCTTACATAATGTTGTTTTTGCTGGACAGTTGAGTGGTCTTACCAAAGTTGAGACAATATTGTTACCCTGCAAGAGGAACTTCAGACCACCTTGACCAGCTGGAATTTGTTACTGGAGAAAAGGCAGGTGGTAATCAAGAATAATGTTAAATAGGAAAATCCTTGTTATTTAATGGATTTACTGTCCCTTTAAGAAAACTGCTCTGTAACCAGGACTCAGGTTTGGCTCCTGTAGCAGCCAGTGTTGTGTCCAGCAGCAGCATCGTGTCCTGTTGAAGTGTCATGAAGCAAGACAGTGAATCCTTGCCTGCTCAGTCATATGTGTGTAAAATCTCTATGCAAACATAAGCTGTCTTTCAACAACAATACTTATTAATGAAATTATGTATCATAGTAGTGAATGGGGGCTCTGTTGTTCTCATGTCTGCAGCAGCTGGGCCCTGGGGGGGTGGAGCAGGGCTGGGGGGGTCTGTAAAAACATGGCAGCACACAAGTGTCAGTAGTAGGAGGACATGTTTACTCTGGCTGAGGTGCGAAAGACACACTGCTGATTTGTCCACCAGATTTAGCAGGATGACATGCTGAACAAGTCAGTGAACAGAACATGCACGTTCTTCTCAGGAACTAATGGCTGTGTTTGCAACATTTGATTTTGTTTGATTTTACTTGAGAGGAGGTTTGGCAGATCAACAATACACTAGTTATAGGTCAGTTTATAGTATTTTCACCACTTGACCTGGTTCAGAATAATATCAATATTCTTTTCCAGTGTAATATAATTAATTTAATTTAATTTATATTAATTCAGGTGAGTTACGCTGAGCTCAGTTCAATTCAGTTCAGTTCGTTATTGTCTTATAGTGAAATGTTCCTCAAATGTCAACCTCTTACAATTAGATCAAATTTATAGTCCAACTCTGCTTGACCCCTCCAGTCCAGTTTACTGTATCAGGCTGCCTGCTATGTTTCACACCCAGGGTGCAGATACAGCTCCCCCCCTCCTCAGCTTTACACACACACTCACACACCTCCAGTTCTCCAGCCCCTGGACAAGCTGAGCCCAGTCTACACAACATTTTCTATCAGTACACTGATTTCAGACAGAGCGTAGCTTTAACCCTGGACTCGGCAGGGAGCTCAGAGATCACTCAGATACAGGACAGCAGCTCCAGAAACACCCAATTCCTAACTTAGTGTCTTGGAACTTCAGCAGAGTATTGGTTTGAACCCGTGACCTCCCCTCCCCTCCCTCTGTACCCTTCCCCGGTCACCTTGCTGCCTATGTTATCATTCATGATGTTTCCAAGCACATTATATATGTATATTTGCTCCAGTATGACCTCTGACCCTTGACCTCCTTACAGTTTGTTGTTTGTCCTGTTGATCTTGGTGATCTGGAATTTAAAGATTATCATGCTTTTGATTTTGCTGAGTTTTGGTTTGGAATGTCACCCTAAAATCAAACATGTCACCATTTTTTAACATGAAAAAAAGCTGCCTTTTTTAATTAATTAATTAATTTATTTATTCTTTATATCCTTTATTGCCTTTTTTATTCTTCACTGCTTTTCAAACTGCATCCCTTTTTGTGGTTGCAGTGGTGGCCCAAATTCCCCTGAAGGGTCAGTGATGTTGCGCCACTCTTGAGAAGTTGCCATGCAATTTCATTAGGAGGACTAAGTCTCATACACAATAGAATTAACTGGCACCTGGCAGTATTACAGTGTGAAAACATATATGTCTTTTATGAGGCTTGTTCAAGACTAGCTTAGCACATACACTGCCCCAGACTGTTAAGTGCTGCTATCAGCGCAGTGCATCCTGATTGTTGTAGGTTTTCTACCTTTTGATCAAAAAAGGAATACTACTGCCCTTTTTTCTCTGATTTCTCTGGTCATGTGGCACCAGTTTCAAAAATATTTGCCCCTTACCACTGTATAGACAGCCCAGTTTTATGAAAAAAACCAACTTTTTTTTCCAGCAGTAAATTATTCTTTTAATGTTATCCTTGTGATAGTGTTACAAAATACATTTGTATTGCAGTCTAAGAGGCCACTCACACTGACAAGTTTGATCCGCGCCCAAGCACGATTGCCCTTAAAATTCTTTGACCAGTGTGATCGCTCCGTATCGTGCTTGAATACAGTACACTTCCCCCGCTCTGGCACGGTTGGAAGGGGTGTGCTTCGGCGCGGTACGGGCACGGTCACGCACGCAGTGCGCGGACGTAAATCATGCAACTTTCCTCCTGCCTCTGCAAAATTGTTTAATGTGCGCAGCGGGATTACTGGCGAATGGCCGCGTTGCGCAATCAGTAATCAACCATGTTGTCTGTGTCATTGTCCGTTGTGCTGCTGCAACCGCGTATAAACAAAAGTCGGTTTATAATGAAAGTACAGCAGTCTGTGTGCCGAGATCCGGCAGACCTGGTGCTGGCCGGCACCGCGTCGGCACCGGCCGGCACTGGCCGCGGCACTGCACGGTGCGCGGCCACCTGGTCTGCCGGTCTGCCGGATCTGACAGGTGCCGCTCTGGCTGTCAGTTGGACCTTTCTGAAGAAGGAGGAAGTTACCTCCGAAACTGTCAAGGTAAATAAACATCCCATGTCTCATTAAAAAGACCAAAAACCTTTTTTAGTTAAAAGGAAGACATGATGAATGTATTTGAACTATATTGATTTATAATGACGTCGGGCCATGCCTGTGTCGTATTTCAACGTGATGACGTGCTGACCGGGGGCAATCGTGCTTGGGCGCGTTTGGGCTTTAGGTAATGTGAGTGCAGGCCAGCCGGGGACTGGGGAGGGGGGATTTTGGCTTTAGCACGATACGGGCTCAAACTTGCCAATGTGAGTGGGCCCTAAATGTGAACTGTAACTTCAGTAGCTGTAATGCTTGCTGTTATGCAGCAAATAATCAAGTCACTATCCAAATGAATAATTAATTGTAGGAGCTTTGATAAAAAAAAAAAAATAAATAAATAGTTGCAACTGATGTAATTTTTAAAATCTTGTAGGGTAAAACAAATCATCCAAATGGGCATGGTCAGTTGGATGTGTGGCATTTTATGTGACTAAAAACTTACACTCACATGTCTGGAATTAAATTAACTACTGCATTGATCTGTGACACCTAAAGGACACTGCTAATTGAACAGGTTTAGTTTTTTATTTTTAAAATGACAGCCAGCATTAGGTAGTGTGTGATCTCCCATCTTGATGCATGTGACAGACATGTCGCCCCATCCATTAGTGTAAACAGCCTCTCAACAGGTTGGCCACTCAGTCTGAACTGCCGTTGCTGGACAAGATTTGAACAGTCATCTTGTGTAAACTACAGCCATTAATCAAACCATCAGCTCTGTCCCACTTCTCTCACTTAGATGTTCCAAACTACTCTGTCAAACTCAAGTCTCTATTTTGTTTTTCAGAAGAGGCAAGTTGACTCTGAAACTGGTTCCCAACAGAATAGGGATAGAGAAAAAGGAAAGAGGTTATCCTATTATTATTATTAGTAGTAGTAGTAGTAGTAGTAGTAGTAGTAGTAGTAGTATTCCTATTTCTCCTTCACATGTTGTTCCGTGCAGAGGGAGCAGACATAGTGGAGGTTGGTGGATTCAGACAGGTGGCAGGCAGCCCAACCTCAGAGCCTGCTGTGGGTGGTTGTCCACCCAGAGGTGCCAAACTCCCAGCCAAGCTCCCACAGCTTCACCTTGGTCAGGGTGACTGGTGGGGTCACACTGCAGGTTCAATCCCAGTTCACAGCAGCGTGGCCTCAGCTTGACACAACACCCATATTTGCAGTAGTTCACTGTGACTCCTAGCCCTACTTTTCTTTCCACTGCTTTATAATAATAATGTCCTGCTTTATTTGTTTATTTATTTGAAATCATCTTTCTCATACAGAAAATTGTGACAGAGCCTTGATGTGTCATGAAAACTGAGCAGGAAAATGTTGGAATGATGTGTTTTGTTGTAGGTATGGGATTTATGTCAGACACACTAAAGAAGGGGAAAAAAACATGCTGGAATATAAAGGCTAATAACAAAACAGACAAGCAGTCCCATAGCTCTTAACAGTGCCTCCTAAGCATTTGGATCAGATGAGCTGATGTGCGTAAAAATCCAAGGCTTAAAAAGCACAAACACAGTGACCGAAAGTTGACTCCGAATCCAAAAGATACTCTGCCAAGTGGCGAGCACTTCTGTGTTGCTTCTCATCGAAAAACATGAGCATGAACAAGGCCTGTTTGGTGTATATATGTTCACAGGGGGTTTTCAATTATTCCACACAATCTGACTATTTGATGAGCTAAGAAGAAAAAAAATCACTATAAACAGTCACTGAATTCGTCCTGGCTTGAATTATTCAATATCTCTAACATCAAGAGGGTCTAGCCTGTGTTCTCATTTAGTCAAACAAGGACCAGTCCCTACTGCCTTTAAAAAGTACCATCATTTGGCTTACTGTTATAGTAAATTTGGCATTAACTGTTCTCTAACCTCTGAATGATGGAGACCTGATTTTGACACCCAGCCTGTTCTTCTATCCCGAATAGCAGGAGACACAGAGGAAGAGAGAAAGGAGAAGAAAAAGTGGGTGAGAGACATTGATGGGTGAGAGGATGAGAGAGAGCTGGGCAAAGAGACAGAGAGAGGGAGAGAGGGAGGGAGATGGAGCGAGGTTAGCTGGGACAGTGTTTTCTGGCGGGCCTGGTTCTCACAGCTGAGGTGTGAAGTGACGCCTCCAGACTCTGTTCTCATCAGTGTGAAACCATCACACCTCCACTTTAGCTGGCTAATACAGGTCAGCACACTTCATTAGGCATCAACACATTTCCATTTACGTTCCAGGCTCTTATCCAGATTGAACCACTTACAACCAGAGCAACGGCAGCATGAGCTTCACTTTCGTAGATCAGGATAAAGAGAGAGAAAGGTCAGAGGTCACAGCCGCCTGATGATATTCCTGTAGAATTAATTGACCATGCATGAAAGAAGTGGTAGGTCAACGAGTAAAGAGTGGAATTCAGGGGAGAGGTGGAAAGGATTGATTTCAATTTCAAGTTAGAGTTCGCAGAGGAGTTCACATTAGAGCTACGTATGGTTGTGGCTCCTCATTTTAATGCTTAATCTGGTCAAGTTCACTCTCAGTGTGATTTTTAACAAGGGCAGCAACTAAGCTTATACTGGGTCCCTCTCAAAACTGAGTCTAGTTATTATGCAACTGTGCCCGGCTCGGTGTGTGTATGGACAGCAATGGGACTTTACACTACTAGTAGTTTTTGTGATCATTTTTTTTTTCTTTATTTCACTCTCTATGTCCAGGGTTCACCAGATAACTGATAGGAGCAAACATCAAAGCATACAAGTCAAAAGAAAACCGATAAGACTACATAACTAAACAAATGCATATCTAAATAATGCAGAGATTTGAAGGGTATATACAAAACATATTGGGAATTGCTGGTAGTTAATTCCCAAACTGCACAATGCTCCATGAATATTTCACCAGTGAAAGACAAGTTAAGAGCACTTCAAAACAAGAATAAAGAAGTAAAAATGTTCTGTTTGTTGTATCTGCTGCTACAGGATATGCAACAAAACAAAAAAACATCATCAACAACAACACTGACACTTTCAAAGACTTCTTCTTTGAAAGATTCTTCTTTTGTAATATACATATTCAACACCTGTGTGGCTGCCATCATGTTCAGTGACAATTAATATCACAATTATATCAGCGTGACATTTGATTTAAGTGACTCCAGTGAATAACTAATATAACCAGGGCCAAGGAAATTAATTTTCATTCTATGATGAAGATGGGAGCGGCTTTGCCCTCCTGACTATTTAGAATGATGCTAATAAACATCCAAAATGCAAAAAGAGCCTCCTGGACAGGAGTTAGTTGCTTTGGTTAATGCACGGTGATGACACCTGGTTTCTCTTCATTCATATGTTATTTGGTGTACATTTTTATCCAAAACACCATGATAATGATTGTATACATTTTACTTTGTGCCTTGCAGGACCATGTTGATTGTTGTGACTAAAGATGTGGCAGTGATCACACAATAACCCTCAACTGACAAGAAAAATATGTATTTCACAACAGAAGAAAAGGGATTTTGTGGTTTTGTGGTGACCATTCTCACACTTTCCTGTTATAAATATACAGTCCACTGATTGTGCTTGCGGCTTTTGTCTTTAACTATGATGACTGCTGGAGGTATCATTTTATTCAGAGCAGATATTCCAAAACATACATCTCTTTTCACCCCCAGCCATGTGCAAAATGCATCAAGGTTGTGCCAGAGACAAAAACCCAAGAAGCAAAAACTGTTTATTGTTTTGAGCAGGAGTCGAAATTCACACTTCCACTCCTGCAGCTGAATTTTCCCAGACAGAGAGAGAGAGAGAGAGAGAGAGAGAGAGAGAGAGAGAGAGAGAGAGAGAGAGAGAGAAAGAGAGAGAGAGAGAGAGAGAGAGAGAGAGGAGCAGTGTGTGTGTGTGTGTGTGTGTGTGTTCAGGAGCAGGAGCCTCTGCTTTAGACAGTGATGGCTTGGGAGAGTCTGTGGAGGTGTCACTTCACACCTCTGTGGCCTGGCCTGGACTTATAAACCAGAGGGACAGAGCTGAGCAGCACTCACAGCCTCCCAGTCCTCCCAGTCTGACCACTGAGTCCCTCCTCACAACATGGATACCTCCTCAGTCCCTTTGCTCGACTACAGCCTGCAGTACCAGTGGTGCTCTGACTCTGATCTCTCCAGCATCTCCTCCCCAGAAACTCTCTCCCCAGTCCCGTCCATGGATTCCAGCCTCTCCCCGTCCTACCAGCAGCCAGTGGAGTCCACTCTCAAGGCGGCTAAGACTGGATACTCCCAAAGCCTTAAACCCTCGGCCCAGTCCCCGTCGAGATCCATCAGGAAACCGGGCCGAGCCAGGATGCCTCGGATCCGCAGCAAGCAGAGGGAGAGCGCCAGCGAAAAGGAGAAGTTGAGGATGAGGGATCTGACCAAGGCTCTGCATCACCTCAGGACCTATCTGCCTCCCTCGGTGGCCCCGGCAGGACAAACACTCACCAAAATCGAGACACTGCGCCTCACCATCCGTTACATCTCCTACCTGTCAGCCCAGTTGGGCCTCAGTGAGGAGGTGCTGTTCCAGAGGAGGGAGCAAGGAGACAGATCCACCAGTGACGCCTCCTCACCAGACATCCTCAGCTACTTCCAGCATGGCTCCACAGGAGGCCAGTGGGCTCAGTCGCTGAGCCACAACCATGGCCAGTACCAGGCCCAGTGTCAGAGCCAGCCTGCCTCACTGCATTCTGGGAGCTGTAGTTTTGGAGTAGACCTGCGCCAGTACAGTGGACAGTATAGTGAGGCTTCTCAGGGAGACATCCTTACTGCCAGCATGGATACCATCCTGCAGTCTCCTCCGGCAACACACCCCTCCTCCTGTCAGGTATGAATTCAAATATACAAGAACAAATATGCAAAAACATTCCTAAAAATCATCAGCTGCAGAATTCCTCATCTAATATATAGTTTCTTAGGATTAAGCCATTTCACACATGCTTACATAAAATACATGGTATTCAATACAAACTGCTAGCAAAGTTCTCACACTGCAAAAACGCAAAATCTTACCAAGATTATTTGTCTTATTTCAAGTCAAAAATGCCTTATTTCTAGTCAAAATATCTCATTACACTTAAAATAAGACATGATCACCTCAGAAGTAAATTGTTTTTAGACAATTTTCACTTGTTTCACTTGTTGTTGAAACAAGTGAAAATTTGCTTGTTTCATTGGCAAAACTTGCCTGTGGAAAAAGTGAAAATTCACTTGAAATAAGTGAAAATTAGCTAGAAACAAGAAACAAATTTTGCCAATGAAACAAGCAAATTTTCACTTGTTTCAAGCAAATTTTCACTTGAAACACGAGACAATTGTCTAAAGACAAGTTACTTCTGAGGTGATCATGTCTTATTTTAAGTGTAATGAGATATTTTGACTAGGAATAAGACATTTTTGACTTGAAATAAGACAAATAATCTTGGTAAGATTTTGAGTTTTTGCAGTGCAGTCATTGCTTTTATAAGTCTACATTTAAATTTGTTGGGGGAAAAAATAATTAAATCAAATTTCAAAATATATAATGTGTAAAAATCAACACATTTTCTTCCTGTTTTTGGAATAATAAAAAAACAAGATGCCACTAAAAACTCCTAATCAATATCTTCTTATGATTTGTTACAGATGTATGGCAAAGACTTCTGCACCCCGCTGGTTCCAAGGGAATATTGGGGTTAAACTCTCCATCCTTTCCATCGTACCATCATCAGCCAACATCAGCCAGCCAGATCCAAACTAGTTCACTGTTTTACTGCCTCACTGTGAATTGAAGTAATTTATTTGAAATATATGTCTTATTTTCAGTGTTATTTATTTTGTCTCATGAAATGTTTCATGTAAATAGTGATATATATCTATTAACTATTTTTGTAATTTTTAATACCACTATTTATAATAAAATTGTAAAAAGTTTCATGCTCTGTCTTCTTTGGGAATCTCTTTGTGAACTGTCTTTATTTATTTACTTGAAGCTGCTCAGTTTGCCTGCATAGGGACTGTTTCTTCAGCGTGTTCACCCAATCAGATAATCAGTGTGCACATCCCTCAGATTTGAAAGGTGACAAAAAGAGGCTTGTGAAAGTCAGGTCACTTGTTCAGATCTCCAAAATGACTGAGAAAATCTCACCAAAGAATGTGAATGGTTTATTGTCTTTCCTCCTGTGACAGCTTCTTTTTGAGGTACTGTAGACCAGGGCACTAAACCTGTAACTGCTGCAGCAGAAGACTACCGTTGCACTACTAGCAGCTCCTCATGTCAAAATATGAAACTTCAATGACATGAAATAAAATGCTTCTGGAAAAGTGTGTACTGCTCCGTCAACATTTCCTGGAGAAATAAAATCATATATAAGCAGGAGTAGAGCGCCCTCCCCTGGTTATACAGCAACACTGTCACTCTACTGAACATGTTCAGCACTGGCGGGTGACTATATTAGATTATAAAACTTCATTGTCGTCTGTGCAATTTGATGTGCTGCATACACAAAGTACAATCAGCAGCCAAGATTTTTTCAGTCACCGCTCATTTCATCATCATTGTGCTGCTGTCTATAAAACAAAGTGCACTTAATGAGAGGAAGTGCTCCAATAAGAGTAAGCCTTCTTTTTCAGTGCAAAGGATAAAGAGATTGTCCCCAAGCAGTCTAAAACAAACAACGAGGAGTATATGACCTGGGTCAAGTAGGAATCTGCTTCCCCTCCCTCTCCTCTAAACTCATCAACAGACCAAACCTGAGCAGGTTTTAAGCAGCCAGGCTCCACGGCTGCCTCTGGAGATAAGGTTGGCAAGCTCATAACTTTTTACAACTTGCACAGATAGGCTTTTATATAATTTTTTTCCCTCTCTCTGTTTAAGTCCAATGTCTGATTTGTATTGTATTTGTAATTCTATTTTGGGTTTAATTATTACTGCTTTTATTGTCTGTAACGCCATTCATTAGCATGATTGGAAAAGCACCATCAAATGAAACACACTGTTGGGGCACCATGGTCACCCCTGATAGAGCCTGAACCACATTTCAAGGCTGAGCTCTTGCCTCAGCAGCCTTCCCTCCCTCTTCCCTGCCTTTCCTGTCTCTCCCTGCTTTCACTGTCAAATAAATAAATAAATAAATAAATATGTAATTTTTAGTACTAATACACAATTGCTGTACTGATTGGCCTTGTTTAAAGGTATGCCAATCAATGAGTCAGGGCGTCAAGCAACAACAAGGTAGAAGACCAATTCAGAATGCCAGACATTAAAAACATTGGCAGGAAAATGAGACTTTGAAAGCGTAAAGTGAGAAAACCTCAGTTCACGGGACGCAGCTTGATAGATGATAGAGTGTCAGAGTGTGAATGCAAGGTAAGAGTGTCATGTACAGCTGCAGCACTTCTTCAGCTCCCAGTAGAAGAAGCCACAAGTTTCTTTGAGAAATAATTAATGTGCTGGGAAAGGGAACATTCATGCTTTTTGGCTGTCTGGAGGCTGCAAATACTCACTTTTAACAAGACAAACATTTATTGCAGGTCTTGAAAACAATAATTAATTTGTGTTTTGGAATAATATTTTTCATATAGATATCTATGGTCATCCATAGATAGATATAGATATAGATATAGATATAGATATGTAGGTGATGGATAGGGTGGTGGAACCGAAGACTATGAGGAGGGGAGAGCAAAGCAGATTTCAAGATTATAATTTGTGAAGCTATGACTGCATCAGAATCGGAATAAATTGATTTGCCACAAACATTAAGATGCTTGAGGAATTTGTTTTGGTGAATTTGTCAACATAGGCCTGAAAATGCCTAAAAATATTCTGTCAGCCCTTTTAAAGAAAATATTTACGACGATCAAGTCCTTGTTTCAAGCCTCTACCAGCCTATAAATGCCTCTCGAAGTCACCCCTGGGGGCTTCATGTGTCCATCATGGTCTGACGTGCTTTTGATTGTAAAAATTTCAACAAACTGACAACAACACAACTCAGAGGCAAAGCATCAAAGTACCTTGCCTCCAATTTTCACTCTGCATGTACTTATAAAAATGGACAATCCCATGGATATATTTTATGGATATTATACAATTATCACAGAAAACTACACATAATGCCTTATGGGAATATTACTGTGATAACAAAACACTTAAAGTAGAATAAAATCACTACATAGAATACCACCAATAGTATGTAGAAAAGAAAAACAAAAACAGAGTTCACCAGACATCCTGATTCTTCACCACACTTTATCTAGTTCATTTAGTGTATCTTTGTTAATGGGGCTCTGTAAATAGTGAGGAGTCCTTGGCACCACTAAGTCTAGACCAAGATGTGGGTCTTTCCCTCCTCCCTCACCTAACGCCCTAATTACCAGTTAAGACCAGCTGAGAGGGCTTTAATATTCATAGAGAAGTGTTGATCTGCATATCAGGTAGGAAAATTAGACCTGAGTGTTTGGTTTACCACTGAGATGCAGTTCATTTGATATGCAAGCAGCAAGCCTAACACAGAGCCTAATATACTCACTTAGGCCTTTCATCACAGTAAAGCTAATAAACTCTGAGCTGAAAGGGTTTGGGATGAAAGGGTTAGCACTGCCGCGCTGATTATTCACTCATTACGTGTGAGTAAACACAGTCAGGGCTAATGTGGATTAAGGGAAGATAGATCCTCTTTCAACCTGGGAGGGAAATAAGAAAGTCGAGGATCAACTGGGAATATTCTCCTGAAGATTCATCATGCAATGTAATGAAGTGCACTTCATTTGAAATGCTTCAACACAGCAGAATTAGAGTTCATTTCCAAAAAGGTTATATATCCACTCAGGGGGGAAATCATTACTTTAACTCCATCATTAAATAGCTTTGAAATCTTGAGGATCCAGTCTATAAAAGTTAAACAAGGACTTAAGTTCCCTGCTACCCTATATAAAGAACTGCAATTAGATTTAATATAGTGCAATCAGTCATTTTATGTGACTGCTACTCCTTTTCAAATGGTTGATATTTGATTTTGAAACAAAACTTAAAAAAAAAAAAATACAGTTAAGCAATTTGCACAATGTCTGTGCTTTTATATTTAATAATACGACAATCATAAAATATGAAATGCAATGGGAATTAAAATATTTAACTAGGCTATAACTATAATGAAAGCAGAGGTTTCTTATCTGAATCGTGAGACCTGTGAAAACCAGCGCACACAATGACACATGCAAATACATAACTTTGTGTTATTATGTAATAGGGCAGTAGTAGGGAAATGACAGCATATGTAAGCACTCTGCAGAGCTGTCAGTCTAACTCAGGAACTAACTATGAAAATGACGAGAGTAGCTGCTGCAGTGACTCATCCAATGTCAGGTCACTTGGGTCAAAGGTAACTGTGGGAACTACTCCATGAGTCAGCTGTCACTCCTGGTGTCGCCTCACACACCTCCATAGGAAAATAAAAACTAAACCCCTGATTCTTTAGAATCGGTTTTACTGGCCATGCAGGTTGCACAATCAGAAAATTCAGGTTATTTATGTTTACAGAATGTGTGTTACTGCTCTCAGATAAATCCTACCAAATCAAAACTGTGATTCAGCGTATGAGATATTTTTTGACCAATTAAGATAGCTGTTTTTCTTGGATAACTGAAGAGGTGCAGCGAGCTGCTCGAGACCAGTTCACACGTTAGATGCATGGGTTTCACCTCTGCTCAGACCAGGAGTCAAA
Organism: Myripristis murdjan; assembly: GCF_902150065.1. Classification (NCBI taxonomy): domain Eukaryota; kingdom Metazoa; phylum Chordata; class Actinopteri; order Holocentriformes; family Holocentridae; genus Myripristis; species Myripristis murdjan. The sequence continues at coordinate 18,455,323 of NC_043982.1, forward strand.
TGTGACACGGTGGTTTGTGGGAACGCTGGTCAGGACCCAGATCCACAGTCCCCTCCTGACGCAGAACATGAGAAATATACCGGTGGATTATCAGCCATGCAACACCTGCTCAGTTAAAAATAAATCTGACTGCTTAGGTGAAACTCCCTGTAGAACATTATTGACATTTGCAGCAAAGCCCTTTCACATTTACTTTAGTCCTTTTGCTTTTATGGGATAACAAAAATGTAATTGCCAAGATAAGACAGTAATGTGATATGTATTATGAAACAGGTAAATCTGTTGTCCAGTTTTGTTTTGTTTTTAGATTTATTTTGCCATGAGTCAAATGTGTGTTAGTGGGTTAAATGTATCTAGTTTCTAAGTTCATATAACATCTAAATGCTAACTGATGTAGAAATTATGTGGCAATGTTCAAGTATGAATTTTTCTCTTACTGTGTATTTAAATAAATATTATATTTAGATGTTGCTCTTTCCAGAGTACAACTGTAACATAAACCTCATTTTCTAAACCAGAAAGCAATAAAATGGAGAACAATAGTCAGAGGTCAAGCGTGTTCACATTTCTGTGCTGAGGGATTAGAGTAAAGTAGAGTGAATAGCATTCACTTATTCACAATATTGCTGTGACCTTGGAGTGATTATGACATGTGTGATGCGCAAGTGCTGGGAAAGAAAACAAGAGTCGAGGAGCAGGACAGAAAGTATTTCCAAGACAAGGGCCTATTAAAGCAATTAGAGGAGATGTGTGATTCAGTGGGGGTCAGGGGATGTGAACAGCCTCTTAAATATATAATACGCCAGTAATACATCCATTGCTCCATCACACCTGTAAATGCATCTAAATAGGTAATTGACTGAAGGCTGTAATTTTGTTGATTATACCATCATATTCTTGTGAGGGTTAAATTCATTTATGAGAAATACCTTAAGCCCCCATCTACTTCCTGAATCATACAAACTCCCACTTCTTCCTCCTCAACTCACACTAATTTTCTTTTCTAAACAATCTACCTTAACTGCTCACCAGTACTTCTTCTTGCATACCAACTCTATGATTGCAGGGTTTTTGTCTGGTTGCTGTAACTTCTGACCCTTGACCTGCACACTATTGGCTTCTTGTAAAGTTGGGGATCTAGGAATTGCTTGCTCTACCCTTGACCTCTCAGGGCATCCCGCTGGATAAGAGACAGTTAAGTTCCTGAACTGTAAAGTGTGCTGCACATCCTGCTAGCAGGGCTCCAGGTTCCCAGGCTGACTGTGAGGCCTGCTCCTGTCCAAACAGGACAAGGTGTGAACTCCTCACGCCTCGCAGCTGACCTGGCACACTTCTCCAGCCTCAGTCTGATCAGGAAATAAAATAACAAAGATGAAAGAGTAATGCTAATGAGTGGTGGACCTGCCAAAATCTCTCATCACTCTCATCATTCCATGAGATATTTGAGGGTAAGATGGTGCGATTTAAGTTGCGTTATCTGTTGCATTGAAGACATTTAGGACAATCTAGGGTTTGTACCTGTGGTGTCTTGCTCAAAGAGTATAGCTGTTTTCCAGCCCCGGATGTTGAAAAATATAGCATTGACTATGGGGTGTTTTTGAACCACAAATCTTTTAGTTACAGGACAGTTTATTACAAGACCACTTGGTTTTTCATTAATCCAGTTATTATGCTATTTAGTGATGATTTGAGACAGAAGAAAGTGGTGTGGTTTTCTTAGAGCAAAAATTTACATCCATTTTAAGTGGTGACTGTCTAGTTAAAGGAGGTTTTTGAGGAACAAACTATTTTACTGTTCCTGATCCCAATCATTCACCCACTCGGATGCTATGCCACATGCATAGCATAGCAGAATCTTATGCTAGTAAGATTAGTCATGTCCAGAGATAAATCTGTGACCCAGGTATAGACCCTGTTGTGTGTCGTGTTCCCAGGCCAGAGGAGCAGAGTGTGAATCTGTCTAGTTTATGATGCCCATGCTAGCTGCCAGGTCGCACCTTGTGCTGGGACTGGCCTGTTTCCCATGGACCCCCTGGCCTGGGTGTCAGCCCTACTCCCAGAGCTTCTCAGGACCAGAGGTGGCTACTGGAGGTGCAACCTCACACCTCCCACCACATATATGGAGCAGCCTCCCTGTTCCTCCTCACTATTCTCTGCCTGTCGATCCAGCAACACACTGACAGCTCAAGACAGAAGCTACAACCACTACAACTTTTACTGATATTTGTGCTACTCCGTGCAGCAGCAACTATGGAGTCTTACTGCTCTCCTCTTCAGCTCCAGGGGAATTGCAGCCCTTTCCTTTTTGACTGTGATGCTCTGCTGGAGAAGTCGTATGATCCTATTGCCAGTGATCCAGCCTCAGACCCTGGTTACTTCAGTGCTGGAAGCTGCAGCCTGTCTCCCACCTCCTCTGTGGACTCCTTCTGCTTCTCCCCCACCTCTCTCCCGGTGACTGGACTTGAACAGGATGCCTTGGACTGTTTTATCTTCAGCAGCCCAGAAACACTTTGTGCTAAATACGAGGCAAAGAATCAGCTCTCCTCCGGATCCTCCAAAGCCAGCTCATCCAACATCTGCAACACCACAAAGAAATCCAGGTCCAGGTATCCAGGAAAGAAGCGCCAGACAGCCAGTGAGAGGGAGAAGTTGAGGATGAGGGATTTGACCAAGGCTCTCCATCACCTCAGGATGTATCTGCCCCCCTCAGTGGCCCCGGCAGGACAGACCCTGACCAAGATCGAGACGCTGCGCCTCACCATCCGATACATCTCTTACCTGTCAGCCCAGCTGGGCCTCAGTGAGGAGGTGCTAGAGCAGAGGAGATCCGCAGGCTTTGTGGAGCAGCCCCAAACCCTGAGCCAGATCCTGGGTCAGCCATCAGCCAGCTTCAGCCCACAGGAACCAGGCTACAGTGCCATGGAAACAGTGGGGCAGGACTGCAGACCGCAGATTTCCTCTCTTCAGCACTCATATCAGGTATGTTCAAGTATTTTTAATTATAAATATGGCATCAAAGATGTACTGTGTAACACTTAGGTTTACAATGGCTTTATTTCAGTTTATTATATTCTTTAAAGTACTTTATAAACTAAGAATTACATAATGAAATACACAGGAAGATGCAAAGTACAATGATATCAAAAAAATGTGCAACTGATGCATCCAAACAGTTTGATTTGATGTTTGATTTTCATCAACACAACTGAATGAGTGTCAATGCCAGTGTGAGTAACTCGCTATCTGTTTTCTGTTGTCAGGTTTCTGGTGGAATTTGCTTCAGCAGCCAGCAGTACTGGACCCCACAGCAACAGCTACAACATGCTGCCTTCTCTGGACAGTGCTGAGAGACTTTGCCTCTATAAAATGACTCTGTCAGCTTACTTTCATTGCAACAATGATCTCTGATGGATTTGAAGGATAAGGACAGAACCTCTTTTTTTCCTTTTTTGGTATTTTAAGCAGAATATATTTTTTCACTATGATTTGTGTTTTTATTGTAAATATAACTGTATATTTATTGAATTTTCACAATGTGAAAAGAGTACAGAAAATAAAAGTTATTTATCGTAACATTGCTTGAAATTGTTGCATTTATTCTTTTGACGTTCCTATTTATCTTTTATTTAAGTAGTTTTATTGAGAGTATTCTGCTTTAATGATAAGCATTTTAGGAGCTGAAACAAATGAAACCACCATGTTGGCTGGCTTAGTTCTCATCTTCATTCTGAGTGTAAAGCCCACCAAAGACACGACTGAAGCTTAGACAAACATTGGAGTTGTCACCAGGACAACGAGGTGCTAAAAAGAGAACACATCCACTCTAAAGTCTTTAAGGAAAGACCCCTGCTGAGCTAACTGGCAGCTGAGCAAGGACCAATTAATTGGCACCTTTCTTCTTTTCCCTGAGTAATCTTTGTTAACTGTGGAGAGCCTGCTTTGACTCTTGTGATGAACATTTGGTCCTGGACAAAGATGAATCAGAAACTGGGCAAATAATGACAACATTACTGGAATTTATAAAACAGATGGTTCCTCCTACTTCCTTATTAGTGCTGTTAACAGTAGTCGCAGCAGTTTTGGCTTATTACAGTCAGTAAACAGTATCAGTGTCAGAGTTAAGGCATCTTAGAAATAAACTCCTTGCAGCACTCATGATTATGGAACTAGCCATTCTTGTACATTCTGTCAACGTGGCAACTTGCAATAGATGGAATTACAAAGGAAAAATAATAAATCTGAACTTATAAACCATTTTGCCAGTATAGGAAAGCCATATCTCACAATTTGAAATTCAGTGATCTTTAGAAACTGCATTATGTTGAATGTGACAGTACATCAAACTTTTTTTGAACATACAAGAGGAGATATTGGTATCAAATACACTTTATCCACAAAAGGCTTTAAAACACTTTTTCCTACATCATAAACATGGTAAACATAATATTTATAAAATATCTATAAACATTTGGTTTTAGTTACAGAAAAAAACTGTGGCTAGAGAGAACAACTGCATGATATAAATTAAGGTTATTGGACAGGGCAGCGGGTTTGGGTTAATACACTGGAGAAGCAGTTTCGTTAGTGAACCATGCAAGGACTTGTTCCTTGTTCAAGGAAACCCAGTTTATGTTGGCCTTGGTTCTCTCCAGAGCCTGCTCCAGAGCCATGGTGGCCGAGCCGAACCCTCCCTCTACATGATCCTCTTTGAACTGCTGCAGCTGTAGTGGTACAGAAAGAACAATCAGTGGGATTTTATACAATATACATATACTAGATAGATAGATAGATAGATAGATAGATAGATAGATAGATAGATAGATAGGTATACTTTATTGATCCCAAACTGGGAAATTCCCACGTTACAGCAGCATGAACAAGTTTACCAGAATATATCAGTGTATACCAGTGTATGTCAGCATATACCAGTACATAGGATATAACAGAATATAACTGCATGCACCAGAGTTTATAAATCAGAATACACCAGTATATACCAGTATATGTTGTATCAGAATTTACCAGGGCAAATACTGATACTGACACTATACCAGGTCATACAACAATGTACTATCATACACTGAAGTATGATCAGTATATAGCAGAACATATTGATATAGTATGTCAGAAGTATGTCTGAATATAAACATATGCACCAGCATTTACAAGAATATAACGGTATACTGCAGTATGTCTGTATTTAGCCAAATATGCTAGTATACACTAAAATATGCCTTTATATATCGTAGTATGTCAGTATATACTGTAGCAGTTTATATTGTAGTAGTATATACTTGCATATACCTGAACATATGTCAGGACATACAAAAGTCTACCAGTATATACCAGAATATAACAGCATATATTAACGGTATCAACATCCATGTAAGCTGTAAGTCTTCATAAAGTATCAGAGTTTACAGAGGATTACAAACATCTTTAAGAAGGATTGTACCTGTTTGTACTCAAATTCAGTTGAAAAACGTTTGGTCACTCCATTAATTAGTCTTCCAAAGGAAAATGATCCACCACCATAGCTGAAGAAAAAAAGCAAACAAAAGGATATCTTGTGAAAATCACACCATCGAATGATGCACTTGTGCACTTGTGTCCATCAGGAAATACTTACTCATTGAATAAATGGTTCCAGTTGGCTCGGATAAAGTCCCAAGCCAGAGGCTGGCCAATAGCATTACTAGCAATGTAAACAATAGTGGAGGTGGCATCCTGCTTCCGGATCATCTCTGGATCTAGACAATATTCCAGATACCTGAAACACAACACACAGAGAGGCTCTATTTTTTTTCTTTTTTTTTTTTGCTGCTGCAACAGCACAGTTTTTCCACAGGATCGTTTAAGTATCACACTCTGGCACTATAAAAAGTATTTACTCTGTCAACACAGGTTAATAATAATAATAATAAAAAACTTAAACACAAAATACAAAATAAAACGCTTTATTCATGTAATTTGTCATCAATTCACAGTAGAAGACAAAGCCAGCCAAATCTAGTAATTAAAAATGATTGTGCAGACTACTGACCTGTTCAGCAGCCACGGCTGTTTGGTGCAGGACAAAGCATACATCAGTTTATCCGCCTCCGAGGCTATGGTAGCATTCTTGTACATGGACCAAGCAAAGTCCCATTCGTCTACTCCTCCTGCTGCTATGGCACTGCAGTACACTGTAGACCTCAGGTTGGCATTGATGCTGAAGGATAAAAAAAACATTAATGATGTGGTGGGTGGAAAAAAATCAAGTTGATAAGCGCAGTGTAAAAGGACAATTCAGGTGGAAATATCAAAAACGAAGCATCAAAACGTACAGTAATGTTTAAAAAATGTGATGTTCCAACAGTGCAAGTAATGTCACCTCAGATGATGAATCAATCACCAGTGGGAAGCATATAAAACGACATCCATCAGTTGAAAAACATACAAAAATGTGACATATGTAACATCAGCACTTTCATTGGAGATTAGGAAAGAAACCAGTAAAGGAAGGAAGAAGGACAGAAGTAGCGAAGGAGGGAAACAAAGGAGGAAAGAGGATGTGGTCTGTGAACGTACAGGTTGTTAGTGGGGTCTTTCATCCATGCTCTGAACCAGCCAGTTGTCAGTTCCTCACAGCCCTCTACTCCAGTACTGCAAGCCATGGAAATAGCATTCACCTGGTTGTACCTGGACACATGGGACAGGAGAGGCAGGACATTTTAATTTGGAGCATTTACTCCTTTAGTGTTATAGGTATAAGTGCAGAAGTTTTGATAGCCAGATAGCCAGCAGTTACTTAAAGCCAGCAGCACTCATGGTTAGCCTAATATAACAAAATGAACTAAGGTCTGCCTGGAACGATGCATACATTCACCTGTTCCTTTTTATGCTCTTGTCTGACATGAACAAAGGGAGTAAATTACAGCAAAGAGTGCAAACGAGTCCATTAAATCTTTAAGCTCTGTTATAGGTTACCAAAACTGTCCAATAAACAAGTTACCTGTGAGTCCACAATGCTTTCTGTTAACAAGTCCTGGTTTGTTTGGGTGATATGAACCTAAATAAGGCTGTGATTATTCCTCCAAATGTGTTTCCTGCGAGTCAGAAAACCAAAGTGAAAGAGTTCACTTTGTTCTTGTATTTGGTTAATTCAGCCTCACACTGAAGAAGCTTGAATTTCATTCTTCAAGTTCATGCTTGAATCAAGCATGTACACCCTCTCTAATCCACCTATCCCTTCAAATAAAATTGTTTTGTCCTATTGGTTTGCACTTGTGAATAATTGTTCCCTGCACTATGTCCCGCCCAAACATCCTGTTTCAACAGGAAATACACAATATCAAGAAAGTAAGACTCCTTTTCATGGGGTCTTTAAAGCATGAGCACATCACTGAACTCTGAACTGTGGTTACAGGGTCAAAGGACATGCTACTACATAAAGATTTTTAAGGAGAATCCATACCTTGTGTTTTGAAAATGTTATGAGATGCCTGTTCATTGCGTCATGCAAATCTATGGGTTTCAGAGATGAGCATTTTTCTCATAAAAATGAATGATGCAGCCACTCTCCTCATGTTCAGTGGCAGGCCTCACTTCCTATGCGCGCTGTAAGGTCGTTCCATACAGTGTTTGAAAGAGCTCAAATGTTGACAGATTATTTTTGTATTTAGATCACTAAATACAGAGATTACACTAAATTCAAAGATATATTATCCACTAGAGTTGATGCTCTTATCCAGTGTGTCTTACAATGAGTGTAACAGTAGAATAACAGTTGTGTCAGTCACCTACATTGCAAGTAGCCACTAGTGAGCCGGTGAAGAGTCAAAGCAAGAGAGAACAGAGGAGGGGAGGTACGGGAGAGGGGGATGTGATCAGTGTGCAGAGGGTTATGTGAGGTACAGCCTGAGAAGATGAGTTTTCAGACTACAACAGAGGCAGGGGAGAGGCTGCTGCACTAGCAGATTACTTAGTTTCCCCATGGGGATCATTAAAGTTTCATCTAATCTAGTTTGTTTTAATCTGCATGGAGTACCACAGGGACGGAGTTTGCAGCGGCTTAGTGTCATTTAAGTTGTCAGTCACAGAAGAGAGGACTTTCATTTCACTTTCAAATGCGTTCCTGCAATCATCTGAACTATGTGTGTGTCAGGGCATTGTCTTTTGTGGCAATTATTTGAACAAAACAGGACATGTTTTCTTGCTCACACTAATGTCAGATCTTTAAAACCGGATATGTGAGTCAGAATCACATTTTACATAGTCATTGAACACAAAGGTCTGCAACACACATATAAACACTACATATAAAATAATGTCAAAAGATAGAGAGGGATCTCAAAAATCACACTGAAATGGCCAAAAATAGCACAAAGACACAAACACTGCAGGCACCAGATATTAATTATAAACAGCATTACAGAAGCACAGAGCAGGCAGGAATAAAATAGGCAACATGTTAACATCCTTACTGGTCAGTGTGGCCATCAGGGATCTTGGTCCAGTTGAGAGTGAGCTCTTTGAAGTAGTTAAATAGGGGAGTGATCTGTTTCTTTATGTAAGCCTGGGGGATGAAGATGCCACAAAATTTTCAAATTTCATTACTAGAGTAAGAGGTGATTGAGAAATTGCTAAGAGAATAAATACATTCTTCGGTTAAAGTAAATGTATCCACTACTTGAACCTATGAGACCAATTCTGAGAAAACAGCTGCAGGCATGAAGTAGGCCTAAAACTGAACAACAGCAAATGAAAAAAAAAAAAAAAAAATCCTACAAGGGTTCCTTCATGAATCTCTGTATGTTAAACACTCCTGGAAGTGCCATCGAGGTTTATTAATCATTTATGATCAGGTTCTTGAAATCACCTTTGGGGCTCCTTGAAGAGCCCCTAAATATTTAACTGTAATATTGACTTATTTGTAGTTAATTGGACATTATTGGTTATTATCTGTGCTTCTGTTTTTAGTTAGACATGAATAAAGATGATTAATTAAGTCTTTCCACAAGACAGGTAACTATCCTTGTGTATTTAGTTCCTCACTAGCCCCACACTGAGAAAATGAGATGAAGGGTTTTAATTCACTTACTAACCATTAGTAAACATTACTTATAGGATTACTGAGGGAAAAACTCCTAACTAATAATTTATGGTGTGTAGAAGAAGGCATGCAAAATGAGGAGCTAATAAGTAGTTAACAATGACTAATACAGAGCTAATACATTACTACTACATTAATAAACAACTAATTAATGTCTAATAAGTGTACCCTAACCACCTATTAAGTCCACCACCTCTAGTTTACAAATGAGAAATATGTCTTTTTTAATCAAAAATTGCTGGATATCAAAAGCTGATAGTGAGTAAAGTGCTCACCATGATGAACCAAGCTTTGCATTGCCCCATGGACCATTTGTTTCTAAGATGATATTTCAGGATCAGAATCAGTAAGCTATTAGTTTATTCACCAAGTATAACACATGATTTACAAACCTGCATGGGTCCATAGACTTCACTGCGATCAAACATGAGGAAGAAGTAGTCCAGATTGCGGCTCGCTGTCTGCCATGGCATGTATTCTACCTCTCTGAACAGATACTTGGTTGTTTTCAGAGCCAGTATTGTACTCACAGCCTTTGCCCTGAGAGGGACACAGTTAATCATTTAATTCTTTCTTTCAAAATTTAACAATGATGCTTTGTAATAATATTAACTCACCTTGCAAGGTTAAAAGCATCATCAATGATTTGAGCTCGGTTGATCACCGGAATATCCTGGAAAATTAACAAGACATTGAATTAAGATGTTTGGACGTGTGAAAATGCATTTACAAGCACCTGGAGAGTAAAGCAATGTTGTACCTGATGCTGGGAGCTCAGCTTGGTGAGAAGACGTTCCCAGTTTTCAGAGTCATAGTTAACTCTGTAGAAGCCAGTCATGTTTATGTTGGCCAGCAGCCACTCACCAGTACCGATGGTCATTTTTGTGTTTGTATCTGTTTGATTTGAGATTGTAAAAAAAAAAAAAAAAAGACTTTCAGTATGGTATAGTGTGTTCATTACTGTAATGCTGCTCTGTAATTGGGTCTGAAATGAACCTTACCTTCTTTTTTTAGGAGCCAGTACTGCTGTTCAACTCCATCTGCCTTAGCCCAAGTAATAGGGACAAACCACTCATAACTAGAAAGACATCCATCCACATTCACTTATATAGTATACATGCGGCAGAGAGGTCATGGGTGCAGTATAACAGGGTTCAATATGAAACATTAGCTAAAACCAGTTCCTACCTGTATGGTGACGGCCTTTCCACTACAGAGTCGGGGTCCAACAGGAAGTGCTTCTGGCTGACACGTCCTGTCTTGGTGTCGATGGTGACCACTGGAAACCCCATCTGGAGGATCCACCGGTTCATGATGTCCTCCACAGACTCGGGCAGCCCTAAACTGGGCGTAGTTGCATTTACCGCCTGGAAAGAAGACCATTTGAATAATGATAATGTGATACTTGGATACTACAGCAGGGTGGATGGTTGCTGAAACAGGAGCTCATAACACCGTGCCACCCTGCCACTAACATTAGTGGACTCCAAATTACAAATATTAACTGTACTACATAATCATAAGAGTAATAACAAGTTATGTTACATGCAAAATAAAGTAATAAAACTAACTTCATATCATGCAAGAAAAATGCATTTGCATCACAACTTAAGATAGAAGGAAACCCTTCAGAAAATAAGCATATGAATTTTAATATAGAAACATATGGTGCAATCTTACCATTTGTAGGTGCTTCCAAAGATCTTGGTAGACTGTGTTGTTATACTGATACTGCTGCAAATATGTCTGTGGACAAATGGATAACACATTTCATTATGCTGCCATGGTGGACAAAAGCAACTGGATCAGGCACAATATTTAGAATGCTGTTCTGTCAGCAAATAATCAAGTAAGAGACTATGATGGATTAGCAATAATTGTATTACACATACAGATTAGATATCGGCCTTTGAGAGTTTTATCTATGGGTTTCATCAATTTTATCTATCATCTACACTCACACTGAGTCCTCTGGAGAAGACAGCCTCGGTGATGAACTCTGAGAGCATCCTGAGGACTGCAGCTCCCTGGAATGACAAGCAGCAGGATATTAGCAGGCCTGGAGAGTGACATATCAGATGTGACAGGACTACAGAAATCTGGCGATGGTGATCAGTGGTTCATTAGAAATTTAATCCGTGGTTCCCAAAGTGGGTTTCAAGGAGCCCTTGAGGTTCTTGGGGGTCCGCAGCAAAACAGAGAATTTTTTTAATTTCACGGGTGTTTTATTCATTTCATATGAGGACAGTGAACGAATGGTAGAGGACCCCTGAAATAAATATCGGAAAATAAGTCAAATCAATTTTGAATGATGGGCAGCTCCTGTTTGCTGTAGTCTCCCTTCCTGATAAGACAGTATTATTACAGAAGAATCATGTCTGGTGCAGTTTTAAGCACGTTCAGAGAACAATATGCTGTAGTAATGTTATTGCAAAGAGAAGTGGCACAATTTACTGTACCTTGCTGTATGTGATGGAGTCAAAGAGTTCACTGATTTGCTCTGGCTTCTGGATGTCCTCCTCTTTGGAAGACAGAGGATGGGAAGATGCCAAGGCGTCCACTGCCATAACACCATGCACCTCATTCAGAACTATCAGATCTTTCTGGAAGGACACAGAAAAAACATTTCTTTCCACGTTGTATTTTAGCCATGGCAGGACCCATTCTCAAATTGTGTGAGTCAAGTCAGACAAGTTAACTTTGCATCAAAATCACAGCCAAATATTACTGATAACTACAGAAGGAGTTGCATTTAGCCCCATTCCAATGATGTGAATATGTTTTCTATCCAGCTTTCACACTTGGGATGTTTTCATGTTTGCTTTGAGGTTAAGTTTGTATATGTAGGGCTTTGGCTGACACACTGACACAGTAGATTCAGCATTTAGCGTTATTTGTCTGGTGTCTGACAGTACTTTCTCTGCGTAGATGTATTTCTATAAGTAGTGTCCTGTGTTTTAAAAAAAAAAAAAAAAAAAGAACAAAAAAGAACAAAACTCACTATATTCCAGTCTGGTTCGGCAGAGTTGGCTCCAAGATAAGAGACGTAGGTGGCAAATCCCTCGTTCAGCCACAGGTCATTCCACCACTTCATAGTCACCAGGTTCCCAAACCACTGGAAGGGTAGGCATGTTTTATTTATGTAATTGTCTATTTATTTATGAAAGAAATACATTTTAAGGCTTAACATGGCAAAGGATTATATATGGGGCTGATTTTTGTTTGCGGTGCAGCACTGTCACTGCAGAAAATCCATAATGCCAGAGTACCATGTGAGCAAGCTCATGGGAGATGACTGTTGCCACCCACTCCTTGTCTCCATTGGATGACATGTCAGGATTATATAACAGGGCTGTCTCCCTGTAGGTGATCAGGCCCCAGTTCTCCATGGCTCCAGCACTGAAGTCAGGAAGAGCTATCTGGTCTAAAAACAATAGGCAGAAACCAGTGATGTGGAAGGGTAAACTATATACATCAGGTGCTGTTTACAACAATATATGTTATCAATTTGTCTTGAAAAGATTTATTCCATAAATAGGTGGATAGACTAAATTTAGGGAAGACCACCAGTGTATATATCAGAGCTTTCAGCTGAAAACATGTTCAAAATGTCACCTTGTCTCGAATTAAGCAAAGCACTGTCACTGGTAGACTGCTGACTTTGCATTGTGGAAGATTTAAAATGGTTCAAAACCCCATGGTTAAGACATGTAGTGGAAGTGCTAGTTGGCTCAATAGAAAGGGTAGTGTTAAAGTATATGCAGAACTAGTGGCAGCAGCAGCAGCAGTAGTAATAGTAGTAGTAGAAGTAGAAGAAGTGGTAGGAGTAGTAGTGGTGGTGCTAGTCACTGTTGGTGTGTGTTGCTGTGTGGTTTCTACCTGACTTTTCCAGGGGGTAGGGGGAGTTGTAGTATTTCTCAAAGAATGTCAGTATGGGTCCCGTCTTATTCAGGGCATAGTCTCCCTGACCCTCCTCTATTGCCTTCCTGCGAGCCCAGATTCTGATCTGGACACAAAACAATTCTTTAACCAGACACACAAGGATATATATAGTGATGGCAGAGTAGAAATCTGAACTGAGCTTGAATGTCCAGTAGAGGGCAGCACAGAAACACATCAAACTGCTCTCTTTGGGACTCTGTAGGGCTCAAAACACTGAATGGTATAAAACCAGTACTGGGGATTTGAACAGTACTATCCAGATATTTGAGTTTTCTGGATTATGAGTATTATTGCATTAATTATTATTATTACTAGCGGGCTCTTTGGGTGCCAAAGACTACTTTTCCAAATTGGACAACTGATTTCAACAGTTTTACATGGTGAGTTTTCCATGTTTAATTTTTGATTGCTGTTCTTCCTAGATACACTAGATACAAAGTGAGAGCAACCAGCCGTGTTCAGCCACAGAGGTTCTATGTAATTAAACGATAGTGTGAGATGAAAGTCTCATTAAATCACATAAATTTCATTTGCCAGCAAAATCATACATTTTACCAACAAACATTTTCAGTATCATTTCAACAGCATGCAGTCAAAGTGATTAGAAAAGGCTACTGGATTGTTTTGTTTGTTTGTACTTTGTAGCCTAGGCCTTTGTGGTGAACCACCAATACAGGCCAAAGAAAATAGTCAGTTGGCCAGAAATTAACTGCTGGAATTAACTTCTGAAATGTGGTAGCAATTCATTTAAAGCTAGGGCTGGCACTCTGAAGTTAAGTATTTTAAAGATGTGGAGAAGCGAGTAAATGTTAGAAAAAAAATCTACAGCAGAATGGGCTACAACTCACTGTGGGCCTGAATGGGCTTTAACTCTAAATAACACCAGTGGCCTATTTGCAGCAACCATTCTCCCATTTGCTACATAATATTCAAGTGTCCGCATCTCACATTTGTCATAATAAGTGCACTATTGCTTGCGCAGTATTACACATTACACCATCTATCCTTTGGGGGCTAATTCCTCAGCTTGAGCACTAATGAAATGAAGTTGCGCATGCTACTGACAGTGGGTTGATTACCAAAACATCTGCTCCTGGTGGCGTCCTGATGAATGTAAATTCACAGACGACAAATGCCAGCAGGTAGGTTGACATTATCTTTGTGGGTTCAAAGCTTGTCCGAGTTACAGTCTGGCCCTCTATGGTGACGTTAGTGGGCTCTGTATGGGGACAAAGACAGCAGCAGACAGCAGTAATGAGCTTGTGTGTCTGCAGTATGTAAAATAGCTGCATTACTGCAGAGAAGTGGCCTGTGTTTTGAGTGTCTCCAATTCATGTGCAGGCTCATCACTTACAATAGAATGTATGATATACAGATAATAAAAGTTCTTTGGGTTGCATATTTTGTTGAACACTGACAACTGTAATTATTAGTAATGTATTAGTGACATCTGAATTTGGCTCTCCTTTCAGCAGTCATAGGGTGTAGGCCTAGAAGAAATGTTTTGTTAGGAGTTTACTAAAAAAAATGTTAGAACATTTAGGTCCGTCCATAACTTGTGAGAAGAATATTCAGCAGTGAATACTGAAGTTTAATGGAAGAAAGCTGAAGAATACAAGATCATGTTTTTTTTTTTTTATCTGATGGCCAGTAAACAGCTACATCATATATTCGGAAATGGTCAGGCTTTTTGTATTTTTTAAGTGTGAACTAGTGTTTTCTTAAGGCAGGACTTGATTGCCACATTTTACGAGCAGTTTACAGTGTGTTAAATGTTTGATCACCACCTCAGTGATTTCATTATAGACTTGCAAATCTATTTAGGGAATGAAGTGTTGATTAGTGATCACATTTTGACATTTAATAAATAAATAAATAAGAATATGCTGCATCCTCTAAAGTGTTACTAATCTGGAAGAATGTTTTTAACACATTATAACACCAATGTTACATTTCCTAACAGTCTGGCTAGTTCACATTTAGGCAGTGCTATATTTCAAGATTTTGTGTCTAAAATAAGATACCACCATTGGATTAAATTGACACCTGGCACTGAAGTGAAGCACATTATGGCTTACTATCACTATTTAACTCACAGGTTAACTGCACTACACTACTCTGTTGCTGGGAGTCACCAGTAGCTCACTGGTGCCTCCCAGTGTCAAAAAGACATTAGGACCATTAACCTCTGTAACCTGCTTAACTGGGGTCCAGCCACTACAGACAGGGAAAAGTGGAGCTAGAGACATTTTCCTCCATCTAGGTGAAGCAGCAGGTGAGTGCTTCTGGTGGCTACATGCCTGTTGGAGGCAACTCGTCATCCTTGAAACATAAACACAATGGCACCCCCAACCTCAAAATCTTTTTCATGTAATTTATTTGTTTTACTACTGACATTAGTATGGAAACAGTTCGACAAACTTATGCAGTTAACTATTTTCTCTTAGCAGAAGCTTGTAGGCCAATAGAATAACAAAAATTGATACATGACTATTTTCTGTCTTTTTTTTTTTTTTTTTTACTTCTTTTGTGAGGTTAAGCCGTGAAATAGGCAGGAAAATCCACAATGAGGTGGTCTTCTAATGGAAAAGTAACAACGTCATGGTGGATTATTCATTGCTTAGTCACTGAAGTAATGACTTATGGAGTCATCAAGTATTTTTCCTGGCAGTGGCAATTGTTACCATTCTCAAGGTTCTGTTAAAGAGGCACAAGTAAACAAGTTAACTAATGCTTCCAATTTCAGAGTCCACATCTTTTATGATTCCAAGATTTCTTTACTTTGTGAGCAAGTAAATTACAGCCAGTCACTAAAAGTGCAGACAGTGAGAAGTTTACATTACATACTCCCCAGAGCCAACAATCTGTGTTTTTTAAATAATTACTGATTCCTTTTCAGGAGCAATTTATTTCTAGAATGGATGTATAGCATTTTGAAAGGCAGCACAGGAAACTCTTATGTAGGATGGCAACTCCTCACATATAAGCTGCACTGAGAAGCACTGAAAGGTGAACTTGCCGTAATTCATGGCGTTGGCCAGAGCCACAGTTCCAACGGGGTGAATGAGGGTCATGTGGAAGATGGCTTTCATAGCAGGCTCATCGAAGCAGGGGAAGGCTTTCCTGGCATCGGTCGGCTGCATTTGAGTAGTGGCCACAACTCTGGCAAGAGCACACACCAACAATAAAGACTCATCATAACAAAGACTTGGACTGTGATAGTGTCAGAGGTGTCAGTGTATGATTGTATTTTCTACTGTAACTGTGTTTATTTGAAGAGTTTCTTTGCCAAATTAAATAAGTTTCATATTTCAAATTTGAATAGATTGAAAGAGATTGAACTCCACCCTGGCATACTCTTGCAAGGATGTTATATATACAAGTTATATATCATCTTAAAAAAAAAAAAAAAAAAATTGTAATATACTTTTGATGTAACTTCTTTCATTTCTCTGAGCCCAAGTCCTGGATGAAACAAAATGTCTTAAATTTGCAAAATGTTAACAATAACATGGGGAAATCATGCATGCTTTTGAAATACTGTGGAATTAGCTTCAATACATATCTATAAAATTTTTGGAATGGAACTTTTCCTTCTTAATTTTTGATTATATTTGCATTGAGATTTTTTTTGGTGGTTATTTTTGTTTGTTTGTTTGTTTGTTTATCTGTTTTATCCCTCTTGAACTGAAGCTGACCTTGAAATAACAAATAACTGAGACTGGTGTGCATAAATAACCATGAATGCTCCAAGCACAAAAATGTCCCATACTGAGTTTAAAGGGATAAAACCCCGAATCTCTTCCACTACAGGGAGTGGAATTCAAGGACATTCTATGGTATGCACAGCCCACCACACATGCTTCGTTCAAATAATTACACACTAAAGTATCTGGATTTACTTTTAATTTAAAGAGATTCTGCAGTTCTTTCTTCAGTCTTGGATTTATTCATTTTTCATGCATTCATTTCTATTTTAAGTTAAGGTATGGTTTAAACAGGGTTTCTTTCCCATGCCTGCAAAATTAGCCAGGTCTTTAAATGATACCACTACCACTAAAGTTATGACAGGTAAATTAACCTGTTTAACCCTGCTGGCCCCATCAGTGGGTTTATCATTACTAACAAACCCACAGGAATTTTTTAAAACTCTAGTGGAGATCCCAAAGTTTCCAAAGACACACCTACCTGCTGAATTACAAGGAAATGTGTATAAAATGATGCAGAAGACATCATAGATATTCTCTATAAGATTTGATGGTGCAGCCATAAAACAACAGCATCTTGGGTTTGAATATTCCACTCAATGTAAGTGTGATGTATAGCTTCAGTGTAGTAATGCAGCCAGCAAATACAGAATATGCATGACGCTGTACAAAATGGAAACGTTTTTTTCTGACTTTAAAGGTGCTTAAAACTCGGAGTCAGAGGCTAAAATAAACTGACTTAAATACTTAAAAAAAACTTAAATAAAATGAAATATTAAAAAATGATTAAATTAAATTAAAGTAATTGAATTAAATGAGAACATGATACTTTTTCACCCTATCCTCCATGTATTCACTCCTGTAGAATCCTCCCAGGTCGTCGGCCAGCTCTCCAACAAACTCAGTATAGAGTTCGTAGGACTTGCCAGCCTGCAGTTTGCTGCTGAGCTGGACCACCAGGTACTGGGTGGGTTCCTCCAGCCAGCTGTTGCTCACACTGGGCACAGTGGCTCCATCCAGGCCGCTCAGCTTGGCGAGATGATCTTGGAATCTGGTTAAGTTTAGCTTGTTGGAGTGGATGATGATGAGATCAGTTTCCTTCACACAGGTGAAGACCACTACCGAGTGTCCAGTGAAGATGTACAGGCCACCTTTGTTGGGCTCCAGCCGAGGCCACAGGGTCACGTTGTAGGAAATGGGAGCCAGAGAGTCAGGGAGTCTGTAACGCTTCCAGGGTTCCTTAGGGATGGACGGGGTGGTGGTGGCTGGGAGGCCAGTGGTGGCTGGGGAGCCAGTGGTTGCTGGGGGGCCAGTGGTGGAGGGTGCTGTCACTTCATTCTTTGCCTTCTCCTGAGCGTAAACCACAGACAAGGCTATGATGGTGGCCACGGCGCCGACAGCTGCAACCACAGCAATTACTGCCACTGCTTTGCTGATGTAGAACATTTTCGAAGAAGACAGAAAGGGGAAGCTGATTGCTATTTATGCCATTTCACTGCTATTGAAATACAGCCCCAAAGTTAATGGCTGATCTCCTAGGCAGGCGGGGTATACAGCTGAAAGAACGTGCTGTAAAAATCCCTGCGATAAGAGTGCTGCCCGATCTGTGAACTTTATACCTCCATAATAGCTCTGAATGAGTGGCCTGTTCAGAGGTTTGCTCGTGTCATTTCTGTTTGGTTTGTAATCTGTGCAGAGACAGAAATATGTGGCAGAACTTTGAGCATGTATGCATACATGTGGACGTGCATGTGTGTTATTTGAAAAGTGTATGCAGATTCCTTTATCCTATAGTAGGGAAATCATAATTATATTCTGAGGTATGAAACTGGTTAAGAATGAGTTCAAAAATTGCACAAACTTTTATTGTGGAAATATAACCAAAATTCGCTGTAGTTGGCCAAAAAATGGGTTTTACCCTCTTCAGCCTCACCAGTCCCATCTAGATATTTTCTAGGTGATGCAAGCCATAGAACCATAAAACAATAGCATCTTGGCTTTTAATATTTCACTCAATATGAGCGTGATGTAACTTCAGTAGTGTGAAGAGAAGTGTTGCAACCAGCAGCTTATGATATTGAGCAAGTCAACTGGTTAAACTAGAAGCACAACCTGTCTCCATTTGGTCAAAAAATTACCCAGTAATGACATCTGGATTTTGGTGAGCAAACAATGTGTCATTATATATATATTGGAAATAATTATCCATCAAGTAATACTGTTGATTTTGATGACATTTACAGTCAACTCCCTCTCACTAAGAAGAAGTGAAACAGGAGTTTCAGCTGCTAAGTCAGCAGAAGAGCATATGGTGAGGCTCATGAACTCTAAAACCCTGAGTGTACAATCAAATCATTATTATTGGAGGATGAAATTCTCAAATTTGCCAGATCCAGTTCCTTATCAAGGATTGTGTTTATGCTGCTTGTCTGAATAATTTCAAAGCATACAATGACGGTCAAAATAAATTTTATTAGCCTCTCAAAAGGATTTCTGAAATTTTACCATACTTATTTATTTTCAACTATTATTTATTTATTTTCAACCGAATAGGGGCCACATTTTAAGATGTAAGCGATGATTTGGTTCCAAAATACACATCATTTCATGGTGTCATGTTGTATAAAAGTCGATTGTGTCACAAATAAGCCAAATAAATACATTTTTCCTACTGCCTTGCACTACGTACACTTTCGTAGAGAAAGAGCTGGAGAAGATGTAGAAATGTTTTCGTTTAGAACAGATTGCATGATTCAGCAATTCCCAGCATAATGTAATCTCACACACACAGGAATATGGACAACTGGGGAGGAATTGCTGGGATCCAGGTCCCAGTTGTCCTTTCATCAAAACACATCAGCCTTCTGCGTAACGCTCAGCCCCCCTTTCAGCTCACCACAATAAGTACAGCAGAAGAATAATTCGAATGGAAATGTTTAAACAAAGTTTTGATCAGTCCCCAAAACGATTCTCCTAATTACTGTAATTTGAGTCACTGCAGGCTGTAGATGCTGGAGTCACCTCGGATTAGAACCTTGCTTCTGATTACAGCACTTTGTCTTCTGTCTTTTTGCTGATGATAACATCTTAAACCGAGGAGTGCAGATATTTGACTCATGTCTTCTGGCACGATATTAAGTTTGAACTTTGTATGAGATGATATGCTGATGGTGTTAAGTTTTAGATGTTACCTCAGTGGTTGATATGTGCATGTATATGTGCTTTTCATTAAATATACATCAATTCAAATGGGTGCAAAATGTGTTTCATGCACAGACATGGCAGAGACACTAATTACAAGAACTAACCATCACCCTCAACCTCCCCAATAGCAAATTTCCTTTGGCTTGGATGTGGCCCAAATGAACAGCAAAGATGTGGCCCAGTTACAGAAGTGAATGACGGCCCATATCTGGCCCAGGTATATGAAAGCTGTGTTTGAACCATAACATAGCCAGACCTCTGCCACAGCTGTACCAACACCAAAAGATCATATGGCTTACAGCTGGGCTTCATACGGCATGCCTGTATGGCTGAGTTCTGGTAAAGCCTAATGGCTCTTATGTGGCCCACATGTGGCTGACAGACCAAAAGTCCAATTTTACCCAGAAGCTAACCTAATTTACACCAAACCTTTTACCTGGCTCACTTCCGGAAGTGAATGATGGGCCACATCTGGCCCTAGGGTGTATTAGCTTTAACTGAACCATAACAAAACCAGACTTCTACCAGGAGTGAACTAAATATGGCCTTTATGTGGCCCTCATACGGTTGACAGAGTGACATTACTTGAAGTGAATGACAGGTCAAATCTAGCTAGCACCAAATAACAATAATAATTTTAGTACAATATGAGCAGTGATTAAGTTGCCCTGTATATGGATCACTTTAACCATCCATGATATGTATGAAAATGAAACACACAAGTTTTGCTTCAAAGTTTTATTTCACAAAATGTAGTGCAAACAAAAATGAACAGTATAAAAAAATATGAACAGTATGTAACTATAAATGAACAGTTCGGCTCTTTTCTTTTCATTAGCAGTTTTTTTCTCTTTTCTCTCTTTTCCTCTGTCACCAGCCAGATGAAGCCATGTTACCATCATGACTTCAACCTCTTTGTCTGAGACAGAAGAAGTCATTGGGTTTCTTCTAACAGCACCTTCAGAATGAAGAATATTAGAAAGAGTAGTGTTATTACCCACATAACCGGCATAAGCACATATTAATTATTTCAGTAAATATTTTTAGCCGATTACAACTACTAATTTTAAATTCGACCCTCATGCACAAACAAACAGTAGCAGTACAATTAATTGGCGCAAATACATAGGCAGTCGGAGATCGCTTCAGTCCATTTAAACTTGAGCTTACAGTAGCCCTTTTGGTTTAGTCCTTTTCCCCATGCGTTTTGATTTTTTTGAAGTGTTTTTTCGGTGACTGCTCCTGCTCTCCTCAGCTCCGTCGTCTACAGCCGAATGAATGGTAAGTCTTATTGTTCAATGCTTGTGGCGTGCGCTGCCAATCAGATTGATTTTGCTCACCTGCTGAGGCACACCTTGGAGCGAGAGCAACATGCGCGCCCAATGTCACACACACACAGTAGTGCGCGCACCCGCCGTCACACAACACAGAGCAGCGTGGCCGCTGCCACACCTCCAGGCCGATCGCCGCAATAGTAGCTTTTGATACAATGTAATGCACTGCAAATTTTCTAAAAGTTTTTATATTTCATAAATTGTTGTATGACTTTCAGTTGAATCAGTCAGTCACTTTTCAGATGCATAGAGAGGGAGAAGACAGGCAAAGGAGCGTCACCTCTCACGTGACACTGGTTGCATCACTACAGAAAAGTACTGTGATTGGTTCGTTGCGGCCAGGGCATTGTGGGATTTGTAGTTTTTGATAGACCGCACTTAAGCTAGGTTACTCGCCAAACCAGTCTCCCGGTCCGCACACACACTTTTGAGGGCAAAGGCGAGTGAAATGTTTGCACTAAGAGAAGCACATAGAAACTGTGAAAGATGGCCACTCGACCATATATTCATGTTGGTGAACGGGCAGAGGCGCCGCGCATAGATCTCTGGCTTCGCTACTTGCTAACGATAGCAGCTAATCACCACTCAAACGCCTCAGCTGTGTTAGCACCCAATGTTAGCAGCTAATATAATTTATATACCACACTGGGCGTTAGCAGCTAAGCAGCTAATATAATTTATAAACCACACGAGAGCTGCGTTAGCTGCTAATATAATGTATATACCGTGCTTCATATTGCTTCATATAGACACAGGTGCGGTGTTAGCAGCCAATGTTAGTAGCGCTTAAAGTTAGCGACCGCTTTTAGCAAAATCAGACATTAGAGATCATTAAAGTTTAATCAAACATTTTCATCCTAAAAGCAGCAGGCTTAGCGAGGATGCTAACGCAGCCATAAGCCTGTGTCTAGTCACTGCCTTTACACGTCTTAAAGAACACACTTCTGTTTGGCTAATCATCTTATAGTTTTGTCCTCCAAAGACCTAGGTTTTGTGGAACCATAACTTAGTGAGAATAAAATCGCCATTTATTATCATTAGTTCAACAAAATTTAAAAGGTTTAAAATTCACTTACCAAGCCAGTTGAAAGATGAGAGGAGCCAGGTGAAAAATTAGGCAAATAAGGTCCTGGTCATGTGCTGCAATTGACTTCACTCTGCCACCTGGGCAGGTGTCAGAGTGTATGGCCAAACTGAAGTGGTTAGGATGTGGCCCATGTGTTTTGCCATATCACATTTGCCAGTTACAAATCACGTGTGGCCCAAAAGTAAAATCTATTATCTGGGCCAAGCGCTTCAATTACAGAACTGTCCCAGAGGAGAAATCCCCTCCATTTCTGAAGGTATGGCCAAACCAATGTGGTTATGATGTGGCCCTCATGTGTTTTGCCGGATCACATCTCAGCCAGAGGTACCAGCTAGATGCCACATGTGGCCCAAAAGTCAATGCTATCAGGGCTTGACACACAGTGCATCTCAAAGCAGACAAGTCTGATGATTAATAATAAAACAATAAACAAATTGGACCCAAATAAAAAATCAAATAGTACCATTTTATTCAAGCAGAATCCTTTTACAGTATCATAATCTGGTACTGCTGTGGGGCAAAATCACTCCCCTTGCAAAAATATCCAGTGTTAAGAATAATATCCTGACTTCACATGTGGAAGGAGTTACAGGAAATATTCATTTATCACATCTGTAGCAGCCATACACCTGCTATAGACAACACTGGGCATCTGCTGAGGAAAGACAAATATGCATTAAATGCACATTTGCATGTCCAGACACACATACACACACACGAGCACACATGTACACACGCGCGCACACAGACAATTTTGACATGACAGTTGAAAGTGACAACTGAATGTACATCATTTGCATGAAAGGTCAGTAATCAGTTACGATCCCATCGTGCTCAAACAGAGGTCAGTCGTTTGGAGACTGACTGCTAAGGCACACTGAAGCTGCTCTGGCGCATGGTGGATCAGTCCTTCATATTTCTGACAAACATTTATTGAATACATCGCTGTTAAGTACCACTGAATGATGTAAATATGAAGCAAGGTTTTTTCAACTGGAAAAGGGCAGGGTATAAACTAATGCTTCTCTGAAAGTATAATTGATTTTAGTTCGTATTGTTAGTGTTTTGGTTTATGATGATCGCTGACTAGAGGTCATAGTTAACCCTCCTTTTTACTTACTAGAGCAATGATGCTGGATATAACTGAAGTCTGCTGACCATCACATGTCTTATGCTGTACCTTTTCATTGAAGCTGAAGTCCCATGATTTATTTATTTGTGTATTTAGTTATTTTGTGATACTGTGTCCGTGGTTGATATGTCTCTGCACAAGTGTCACCAAGACAGAGAGCTGGACATGCACCTGCTGATTAAAGTCATTCTCGTTTATTACTGCTCCCTGACTGGACAATGCAGAGGAACAGTTTGGCTTGAATGTGTTCTCATGTGGACTCCTCAGTGAACCACTTGAGCACGTGGGCTTTGTTCTCTGTCACCCATTTGATGTTGGCTGTGGTCTTCTCTATTGCCTGCTCCAGGGGCAAGGTTGCTGAGCCAAAACCAACATGGACGTTGTCTTCTTTGAATTTCTTTAGCTGGAAAGAGAGAGACAAAAACAAAGGACAGACTAAACTTTGGTATTTGGCATCTTTCTTTTCTTCTAAATAAGCTCATGTGATTGCAGTGTGTGCTTCAGTGTGCTTCAGTGTGCTTGCGGCTCTGCAGGCTGCATACCTGCTGTAGCTCAAACTCTGTGGAGAATCTTCTTGTGATCCCACTGATAAGGTTAGAGAAGGAAAAGGATCCTTTTCCGTACCTGAAAGATAGACAAAGAAGGAGGCGATTCATTTTAAAGATATATTTTTTAAAATCATATGTGTATCTATCTGGCTATCTTTTTAATAGTAATAAAAAAATAATAATAATTTAACTAGCTTTTTCATTGGCTTTTATTTTTATTTCTTTTCCTACCATTTTTATATTATACTGTCATTTTGTAGTTAAAGGGAAATTGTAAAGGCTCTGTTTCTTGACCTCCAGTAGCTGCTTGTAATGATGATGACCTACAGTCCACTTAGATATGAAACATACCACTGCTCATTTCTTTGGAGAGTCTGCCTCTCTGGATAAAAAGCATCAGTTAAACTGTAATCTCTACAGACAGAGTCTGGTAGTACTCAACTCATCAAGAATAAAAAAGACAGGGCAAAGCATTAAAACTTCAAAATTTGGTGAAAGGAATTAATTTTGTTTTACATCAACTAAAATGAAAATGCTTCAACTATATAGCCCTCATCATCGTCATCCATTTTGGTGAAATATGGTCACTGTTGATTCATTCTTTAAGAATGCTGACTCTTTTCCCACTTCCACTTAATAACAATTACATTGTAACAACACTGGGCTGAAAAGGTGCTTGCATGCACAATAAATCTCCCCTGGATCAGTTAAGGAAAAACACCAGGCTGTGCAGTAGCCAAGCTTTATTTACTTAAAGACTTTTACTCAGAGATCGTTAACATTTTCTGCATTCACATTAGGTGGTGAGCTGTGGATATTATGCATTAAAAACTGGTCTCTCATGAATTCAACATTTTTTTTATTTTGTTTTATTTTGTTTTTTGGAGAGTGCTGTTTTTCCATACAATGTTCAACCTTCCTATTAGAAAATCAGGTTCAGGTCTTACTGTTGAAAAAGGTAGCTCCATTTAGCTCTGACAAAGTCCCAGGCCAGTGGCATTCCCACAACGTTCCCGGCAACGGACTGGATGGTCGAAATGACATCCTGCCTCCGGATCTTGGTTGGGTCCAGGGTGTACTCCAAATACCTGGGTCATTAATGGCATTTCCATATGGAAAGTTTATTTCAAAAATACAATTTTTATATAGAGCCATACTGAGAAAGAATCATTCAGTATCCTTAAAATCTAGTATACTCCTATAAAGGAGTATAAAGGAAAAGTATAAAGGAAAAGTATACTCCTATAAAGGAGTATACTTTCATTAAACTTGAAAGTTATCTATTGCCCTATAAAAAGTAGCTTTATTTGAGCTGTCAGTCATTTTGTGAGAACACTGCAGTTGTGGAATTTTTCAGATGGTGGACATTTCTGAAGAAAACTTTTCATTAAATGTTTTTACTCAAAGTGACTTAAATTCTTTTCAGTCAGTCCAGCCAGTGTCTTTGAAAGGTACTCTGAATCATAATAACTGCCTGTTTTAATTTAGACTGGAAATGACTCAATTTTCAAATGAAACCACTGGCCTGCAGGATGGAAGGAAATGTGTCACTGGCACATATCCAGTGAGAATGAATATACAACTCCCACATCTAGGTGCATCATACTGAATGGTACTGTGTAAGAGTTGGCCATGAAATGGCTGCAGTGAATCTGTAATGTACCTTGATAATGTGTAGGTATAGAGGATTGTTGTAGTTTAAGGACATACAGGTACAGAGAGGTGATATAGTTATATAATGTAGTTCAATAGCGTATCAGGATAGGGCAGCAGTTCTCAGCCAGAGGTCTGGGGACCCTCAGGGGTCCTTGAATGTGGTTCCATAGGGTCCCCAGAAAAATGGGGAATTTTTAATTCACTATTATTTCACTGACTAGAAGTTAGCCCAGTGAAAGAACGTATAAGACATATATGACTTCTCTGTTCATAGGTCTCACACTTTTCACTGTTAATCTGCCTATCTACAACATAGATTTTTATGGAATAACTAAATCATAGTGGATGAGGATCCCTGAGACTACATCTTACCAAATACTGGTCCATGACATGATGTACATCAGTTTGGGGGTCCTTGACACCAAAAACATTGAGAACCACTGGTACACAGAAGCATCTCACTCTGGCTGGCAGCCTGAATTTACCAGATGCTTAGGGCACCATGGGGTAAAGAAGTGCCATTGATGCAGTTCTCGCCAGGTATCGAAGGAAATTACTGAGAGCTGGTGTAATTCAGAACTGAAGAGGGATCAGGAGACAACTCTATCTTATCAGGACCAGTGCCTTGCCTAGCGAGCCTTAGGATACTCAGAGACATGCCCTGACCCAGGTGAGCAGATGACCAGCAAAAGACCAGGTCACTGTGTTGTATTGCCTTTAAGTCTAAAGAGGAAAATTCCTCCACATGGATGAAGTGCATACCTGTTCAGAAGCCAGGGAGCTTTTGCGCAGGCCATGGCTGACCTAAGACGGGAGGCTTCAGCTGCCACAGTGGCATTCTTGAACATTCTCCAGGCAAAGTCCCATTCCTCCACGCCGCCAGCAGCTATGACATTGCAGTACACCGTGCTCTTCAGGTTTGGATGGATCCTGGTCAACACCAAGTCAACATTCATCAGAAAATCACTAACAAACCCTCTCTCAATGGGTAGAGGGTCACTGCGCTAAAACTGAAAAAAGGATTACAGATTTTTTATTCCCACTGGCCCCATCCACGTATGTATGCAGTCATGGTGCTGGGAGGTGGTTTGAAGAAAAATGTCCACCAAATAGCATATCCTGCTCCTGTGGATTTTTAACTGTCTTGTTCATTTGAATTAATTTACACACCTCTTAGGCATTTCCTTTACAGTAAACATAATGATGCTTTCTAACAGGAATATGACAGTGACATATGGCCTGAAGTTGTGTGTTTCAGTTCAGTGGGTTTCAAGATGTTGGCAAAAGCAGCACTTCCATGAAACACCCGCATCCCTGGTGTGGCATTAATCTGAAACAGTACACTGTGAACAGCTGCATCAGCAAAGTTTCTGCTGCTGAATGTGATTCCTCAAACCTACCAGTTCATCATCACCCAGCCTTATCAAAATACTGTGAATGTAGGGTAAGGAGTGAAATAGCAGGGCAACTTCTTGCCCAGCAGGACTTTTTAACCACCCTTACTTTCTATTCATGAATCCTAACACAGTTGCGTCTCTATTGCTTGCTTCTGTTGTGATGTATTGTATCAAACAGCCAATCCTGTTACAGTGGGTTTCACTCTAAAATGTTATCAGCTATAAGTCTGGCCCTTGTTTGTTAAATCTGGTTACAGAATAAATGTTAATCTATTTAAGAAGACAGCTTAAGATCTTAGTAAATGACAGTAACAGCCCATAATAAATTATTACACTAATGCCAGCAATCGTTTTTGCAACATTCTCAAAATAGTGGCCATCTCAGTTAGGAATCATACCTGGCATCCTGTCCTGACCTGAGAACTTGTGTGTAAAACCTAATAGTCATTTTGACATAAAATAGCAGGGTAAACACAGCGGTTACTATGATGTTAGCGAGCTAGCATCCACCAACACTATGGCGGAAGTATGCACTAACACTCATACATGTTGAATATTCACCAACACACCCTCTTTATCCAATCAGTGTGAAAAGCAAATCAGTTCTTCCTTGCCCGGGAACCAGCCTTTCTGCAAACTTTCATGATGTTTCCTGAATACAATTGGAAGTTTTTAGGTGAGGCCACGCCCACTGCCACGTCCACTTTAGCCAATCAGTGTAAAAAATTAATCAGTTCTTCCTTTCCTCATGACAAAGTGTTAAACAAAGTTTTATGCACATCTGTTCATAACATTCAGAGATATCCTGCTAACAAACAAAGAAACAGATGGAGTGAAAAAAATATCCCCTGTTCAACTCTGCTGAGGGAGGTAACGAGCATAAATAAGACTATAAGCATGTTGATACTGACCAATACCAATTATCAAGACCAATACCATTATCAATAATGGCACTGATATTCAAAATCCTGCTTTTACCCACCTCTATTACCAAGTGAAACAGGTATGGCTTTGTGAAGCTCTGAGTTTTGTCCTTGGCTTACAGAATGTAAGCCAAGGACAAGGACATGAGATTACCAGCTAAATGCTGCAGATGTTCAGTATTCGGTTAATCTGCGTTATCCTTACGGGTTGTGGCCTGGGTTTTCCATCCACTGTCTGAACCAGCCTTTGGTGAGCTCCCTGCAGCCCTCCACACCCATACTGCAGGCCCCCCAAACAGCATTGATCACATTATATCTGAGAGGGGAGATACAGGAAAGAATATGGAAATGTTGGGCATCCATGACAGATGTGGCAACGGTAAAAGCAGATCAAGTTTGCACTGATTAAATTACTGTATGTTTCAAAGAGACTTAAAGTAGCAAGACACCTGCTTTTCCATAATAACTACATTTTCCAGTGTAAAAATTCTTACTGGTCGTTGTGTCTCGCCGGTACCTTAGTCCAATTGGCTGTTAGTATCCTAAAGTGTTCAAAAAGAGGTCGGATTTGTTTCTTGAGGTATGCCTAAAAAATAAAAACAGCAGCATAGTTAAATGTAGGTCCTCTATAAAGTTAAGTCTTCAGTTCTTATCTTGCTGATGTTAAAGTCCCCCTCCATTCTTTTATTGAGCCCCTAAAATCCCCTCAAGATGATCTCTGTTCATCAGTAGTACATTGAGTGGAGGAGTACTTTAAGTATTTAGTGACCTGTCAGCCATACACTGTGGCATCGCTATTTCTTATGTACTGTTTTAATGTTACCATGTTTGTTTTTCTGTACAGTTTTTGTGAAGCTGATTATATAACAGCATATTACTGTTAACATTATAAGTAGTATTTGTAATAGTAGTATAAGTAGGGATGGTGATATTATTAGTAATATTCACTGTAATATTGAAAGAATATTAGTATCAGTATCAGCATCAGAATCAGTATTAGTATTAGAAATGGTTTTAGCATTCCTGCCATTATCAGTATTACTTTCAGCAGCACAGTACAAACCTGTAAAGCGCCATACACCTCTGTGCGGTCAAACATGAGTATGTAGTAGTTGAAGTTTTTCAGTGCTGACTCCCAAGGGATGTAGTCTGTCTCGTTGAACAGGTACTTTGTGGTTCTCAGGGCCATTGTGGTATTAATCACTTTGGCTCTACAGAGAAGAGCAAATCACACTGTCACTGCCAAGTTGATTTCTTAGTTAATATTAGTAGTGGTAGAGTTCACAGCAGTGCATGAGAAAATGTTATCACCTGGCCAAGTTGAAGGCATCATCCATTATTTGTGCTCTGTTGATGACTGGTATAGCCTGGTGGAGATGAGAAGCAGACACATGATTTTTTTTCCTTTTTTTTTTTTTTTTTTTTTTGTATTTACAGTACAAACCAGTATAAAAAGAACAAAGCTAGATGACTTGCTAGGAAAGGAAAGGTTGACTGACCACTGTGATTTCTTCCAGCAACACCCTGCTTCACATTCACACAGCTCCATGCACTCACACTGAGAGCCTCTCAGTACAACCACTGCGACCACTGACGAGCTGTGGCAGTGGCAAAGCGATTTGCTCAAGGCCATGGCAACAATAGTTCGACCATTTTTGCAGAAGACAGTGAGACCAAACACTACCTGACCAGGTTTCAAACCACACACACACACACACACACACACAGAGCCTAACCCATCTGCTGGCTTTGCATGCTATATATAGCTCACTAACACATGCAAACACAGCAGGTGCTGAGTCAACAACTAAAGTCAACTCAACTCAAGTGCAAAAATGCTGGTGTAAGCCAAGTTCAATCTTATCTGGAGTAATTTTAAAATTAGAGTAAAGAAACAAAGTCGGTAATACCAGCCTCTCTAACACAGCTAGTGAAAGCTCTGACATTATAAAAAGGCAGGATAGTAAAAAGTACACTAGGAAAATAATGACATAAAGTTCATCTGCACGTGGAGGTAGTATGTGTATTTTTCTGCAAATCCTGATAATATTCATTCATTCACAGTGAAACCTGCATGGCCACAGGAGTAAGATCTGATAACTGTATTTACAACCTTTTAATGGTGTTTAAGACTTTGAAACCATGAGATTGTTCAACACGTTTTCTCTGACTTTTAAGGACCCACAGGTTATCTGATGATCCATTTAATGTTCTTGGATTTCTTGGATATATTGTAACGACCTCTGCAAGCACCTCTGGTTGACCTCTGGTCTTCCACTTCCACTCACTGTCTGTGTTTTCTGTATTTGTGTCCACATGCATGATTGTGCACATCTGTGTGTGTGTGTGTGTGTGTGTGTGTGTGCTCTTTGACATACACTGTATACTATGATTAAAAACATTATTATGAAGGACATCAGTGTGAACAGGTGAGTAACTCCCCACCTGGTGGTTGGTGTTGAGCAAGTTGAGGACACGCTCCCAGTTGTCAGGGTCATAGTTCACCCTGAAGTATCCTGAAACATTGGTGTTTGCTAGCACCCAGTCCTCTCCTGATGCTCTCATTGGATTGTGGACATCTAATAAAAATAGAGAGCAAGAACACAGAGCTCTAACAAACTCAGTTGCCACTTGAGTCAATGGCCTCCATCAACTCCATCAGCCTCTCTGAGGTTTTTGAAAACTCAGTGAAAACACATGTAATCCTGAGCTTAGAAATGTCTGATCATTTTTGAACTTTGCATTTGAAGTACCCCTAAAGGGACTGATGCCCATTATCTCAGAACTGTGCCCAAGAGTTCAGCAGAGGACCGGGAGGACCAGATGTTGACAAGTACCTTCCCTTATAATCCTCTAGTTCTTAAGCAAGACTCTGAATCCCTACCAGCTCCAGAATGCTGTTCTGCAGCTAACCATGCCCTCTGACCTCTCTGTGAAGGGGGCAAAGGAAAAGAAGATTTCTTTACAGGGAGCAAACGAGTAGCATTTTATAATCAGTACTAAAACTGTTTATTGATTGGTTGGCAATATTTGTCAGGTTTGTGCAGTTGTTTATGTAATTACAGATAGATGACCTTTCCGGTAAAGTCACTGGTTCACATCCCTGGAATTTTCTTCTCTTGATCAGCAACTAACTCCAAGGTTCTCCAACTTTTAACCTACTCTAAACCTTCGACTGTTCCAGTAGCTATAACACTGCCAACAGAAAGTTGTGGGCGCACTGGGCAGCTCCCAGTGTTTGAATGTCTAGAACTGTGTCAATGGAAAAGCAGGGAAGTGGCTGAACCTCCCCTTTTTCAACCTTCCATGGATAAATAACTATTAAGAGCCATTTCTTCTCTAATGAGCAGGTATTAGCCATGATGGACCTGTGTTGCGAAGAAGCCAGTACTGTTCCTGCTCCACTCCTCTCTTCATCCATTTAATTGGCACAAACCACGTGTAACTGGACAAAGACACAGAAGAAGACAGATGAATAAAGGCAAGTGGTGATGTAAGCATATGTTTACAGCTACTCAGCTTTCATTCCAAAACATTACATATCCATTTTGGCAAGGCCGTGCTTCATTCAGTACTTTGAACCCAACCAGGGATTT
Organism: Myripristis murdjan; assembly: GCF_902150065.1. Classification (NCBI taxonomy): domain Eukaryota; kingdom Metazoa; phylum Chordata; class Actinopteri; order Holocentriformes; family Holocentridae; genus Myripristis; species Myripristis murdjan. The sequence goes on from NC_043982.1 coordinate 18,486,943, forward strand.
GAAAATGACTTTTCATGCCAGCTATCCCTTTCTTAAGGAGGGAATCTGTTTTTTTTTTTGTTTGTTTTGTTTTGTTTTTTTAACAAAACAAAGGATATTTTATTTTGGAAAGAATCTCCTCATATATCCTGTACATAGAAGTTACAGGATAAGGTAAAACTGATTCCTACTTGAACTGAGAGGGCCTGTCCACTACAGATTCTGGGTCCAGTAGGAAATGCTTCTGGGTGATAATTCCTGTCCGGGTGTCGATGGTGACTATTGGGAACCCCATCTGAAGAGTCCAACGGCTCATGATGTCATGGACAGTGTGAGGAAGAGCCAAACCTGGTGTGTTTGCTACTGCCTGACAACAAACAGCAGATATGAAGATACATACTCATACACCCACTTCAGGAGATTGAAAATGCATTTATATGTTTAAGATAATGAACAGAGTCACTGTTAAAAGTTTTGTTGAGGAGGTTTGGCATTAAACTGACCTGCTGGAGATGGTCCCATAGATCTGTATGCACTGTGTTGCTGAAGGCAAACGTATTCAGGTACGACTGAGGAGAGGATGATGTGAGAAACACCGGCCAGCCATCAGTATCTGCCTTAACATTACTGACAGTGCCAAGTGACATGCACTTAAAGCCTTTTAAGATTTTCATGTAAAAATACACCATATTATCACCAAGTCACAAAGACAGCTTCCAACAGAGAAGAATATGGTGATTGGAAATCTTCACTGTGCACAGGAAATAAGGAATTCCAAGAGGCAAAAGACAACAGTTTTTCCTAAACAGCAATGAGCAATTGCTTAATTCAGAGAAAGCTTAACTCCTGCTGCAAAACAGATTTTTTTTTCACCACCTCCAACTCCGCCAGCTGCTAAGAAGACAAACAACATATGTATGCATGTGAATATGTACATCTTACATATTCGCAGCTGTAAACTTCCAATAAAGTCACCAGAGTGACATGGGGAGACACCAGGCCATGCAATATTTATCAATAATTACCAATATTATGGCATGGCCTGTGATGAATGCTGCACACATTTTTCTCCTGCAAAAATACACCATATAAAGCAAACACAGCTCATACGTATGTAGTTGGGCTCTGTTGTATTCAAGTAAAGTCATGAGTCACAAATTTGCTTTGGCCAGCAAAATGTGTCATCACAATGAACAGAGGAATTTCAGTCAACCACCTGTATAAACAAGAGATGACTAATTTTGCAAGGAATTTGATGCCTCTGTGGCATAACCAGATGCTGACAGGCAGTCTGCAAACTGGAAAAGACAAATGACAAAGTTCACTCCAGGGCCTGCTCCAATTCAAATCACCATAGTGATTTGGATCTTTGCAGAACTGAAAGCCATTGCAATGATGACTTTGTTTGAAGTCTCCGGGCACCATTACCCTTGCTGTACTTGAAGCCATCACAGTGCAAAGTGCAGTTTTAAGCATTATTTTTCCTGTATTTTATTTAGGGTGCAGGGTTTAGATGCATTTAATACACCCACATGTACACACACACACACACACACACACACACACACACACACACACACACACAAAGGTAGGCAAGCAGAAAACAGATCAAACTGACCATCAGATTGACTAGCATTTTTGGTTATACCCACATACACACACCATCACCACTGCAAGTGCACACGCAGCTCACATGACAGTCGTAGCATAGTAATAGTTTAGTTTAATAGTTTGATGATGTCTCACCAAAGAGTACTACTACTCACACTGAGTCCTCTGGCAAACACAGGTTCAGTCAGAAAGTCTGACAGCATCCTCAGAACTGCCGCCCCCTGGGAAGAGCACAATCACAGTAACCCAAACAAGAAACTCATTAATTTGAACTTCTCATCAGAAAAAAAATCTTGCATTCAATCAAAGGCAGATATTAAATCAAGTTCATAGTCTGTTGATACAATATGCTTTGAATATAAATGAAAGCATGTTGTATTGCAAGCGTTCCCACAAAAACTGTGTATCAAAAGATGACTTATCTATGATGAAAATCATATGTGTGTAATTTATTTGCATGAGTTTAATCTTGTATATTATAGCCTTTTGGCATCTTCCAATATCTGATTAAGTAAAATAGGCTGAAAATGTAAAATAGAAAGCAGAACTTGGTTTCAAAGAACACTAATGTCATGAAGAGGCAGTACTTTGGTTTTCAGGCTCACAGGGCATCATTTGAGAAACACACTAAAATGGGATTGATCAATCAATAAATCAGGCAAGCAAGCATAAGCAAAGAGGCGATAAAAACAAAAGGATACAGAAAAAAAAATAAATACAATCTGATAACAGAACCACTCCTTCGGTGAGAGTCTTTAAGACTCCTCTTAAAAGCATTGACTGATGCATGTGCATTCCTCAGATCTTCTGGCAAGGCCATAGGCATTAAATGCTGCCTCCCAGGTCTTGGATCTTGTCCTTGGAACAACTAGAGGGCCACAGCGACCTACTGGGCACATATCTTGAAAGTATGTTGAGGAGTATTGGGGAGCCGAGGCCATTTAGATTTTTACACTCTAATAAAAGAATCTTAAAATCCACTTTAAAATGTACGTACAGCTAGTGAAGACATTTTTGGACAGGGGTAATGTGTGCTCTTGTATTGGTCTCTGCAGCTGTGTTCTGTACTAGTTGTAAACTGTCTGTTGCACTCTTGGATAGACCAGATAGATCATAAGCATTGCAATTATGAAGATGATTTTCAATTAAAGTACGCATAGTTTCTCTTCTTCCTTGGTGGGCTATAGAGGGTTGTGGGACATCCACAAGTTGATATGTTCAGTACATTCAAATGGTGTATCAACAGGGCAAAAATCATCTGATAAGACAAAAATATACAACTGGTTGTCGTCAGCATACAATGGAAGGCAAGGCCAAGTTCCCTGGTTGTGACACTTAATTAGATGAAGTAAATCGTAATGGTTGTATTATTATTATTATTATTATTATTATTATTATTTCTTAAAGTAAATTAAGAGTTTTATAGCAAAATGTATTATTTGGGGAGGAAAAAGTACTGTCTTTGTCATTGCATACTGCTCGGATTCAGTCAGTGGAAGTGTAAACTGTGAGAAATAGCACTGAACATATCTCTATAAAAAACCTTATATAATATTCTACAAAAGACCAAGTATAAATTCCAATCAAAGGATCAGTCTTTAAGGCTGCAAGAGATTGCGCTAAACATCTCTGTATGAAATCCTATATAACATTTTTCATAAACTCAGTAGATCAGACCTTGCTGTAGGAGATGGTGTTGAACATCTCGCTGATCTGAGCAGGATCATTAACCTCCTCTTCTTGACGGGACAGTGGATGGGAGGAGGCCAGGGCATCCACGGCAAACACTTTGTGGACCTCGTAGAGAATAATCTGCTCTTTCTATTGCCAAGCAGAGAGATGATTAGAACAGGCATTAGCATGACTATTTTTCAGTACAGATTATTGGTTGTAGATATAGATAGATAGATAGATAGATAGATAGATAGATAGATAGATAGATACTTTATTCATCCCGCAGGAAATTCGTCGTTTTTCAGCAGTATCCACAGATTACAGATTAAATAAATCAACAAAAAAAAGATAAAAAAAATAAAGAATAAGATCTAAGTACAACAGAATAAGATCTGAGTACAACCCAGTGTGCAAGAAGCAATGTGCAACAAAAAAAACAGAAAAAACCGTGTGCATGGGTGTATAAAATGTGCATAAAGGTAGGTCAATGTGCAAATTTAGAAGAAATATACAGTATACACATGATAAATAGCAGTAAGCTATTTATATAGTATATATAGTATATATACGCACATCACATACTGTAGGGTGCTGAGCTCCGTGGAATGTATCAAAAAAGATGAAAAAAAGCCCGCACACTCACATTTTGCTACAAAAAATGTTTTAATTAAATAACGTTTTAAGCATAGATCAATGAACTATTTACTGTCGAACCGTTCGGTATGAATGATTCACATGACTTGACTTGTTTTCTTTAAGAGATAAATTGGTGGGATATATTCTACTTTTGTCATATTTTGTGCTACATGAGAGATGTGTATTGTATTTCTAAATATGAGGTCTCTAGCTTATATAGTGCTTCCTAGTACTCTCTCATATTTCTATTGCCTAATATATCATTGATGCTTTCTATGTAAATATTTTTTGTAGGTTGTGTAACTTTACAATTTGGTTAATATTTTTCTGCTTCTTGCTTGTTGTTCCAGCACAGTGTATTAGACCCCTACGTTACACTGATGTGTTTCTTTGCCTGAGTCGGGCTCTAACAGTGAAATTGGTCAGGTGACCCACAAGCATTTAAAAAACACACCGGGAAATGATCAGGCCAGATTTGAGGTGAACCTGAAGACGCTGAGGCGAAACGCGTTGTTCCCTCTAAATAAAGTGTTAAAGTAAAGTTTGAGTCAGTGTGCGGAGGATCTGTTTGTATGAGTTTATCGCTAGTTCCTGCTGCCTTCCAGCACCTGACGACCTGTGGCTGTGCGAGGAGTTTGCACTGATAACGTTTTAAGCATGTCCGCTCTTCATCGGGTCATTTTTTATTGATGTGTTTCACCCGTGTATATTATAAACGCCCCCTGGTGATGTCATCAAACATGGGATCACTCACAAAAACAGTTTTACAATAGTTTACTTCAATATATAACATCAAGAAGACATAACAATAAACAGTAGATTAAAAATCAATCTGTCAATTCAGGTAAATGACTAATCATCCAGGCTAGAGAAAGTGATTAATGGGAAAGTCCTCATTCATGCCTTTGGGAGACATTGTGCCCAAAGTAAATATCCAAAAGGATTCTCATTGTAACAACAGTCTATTTATGTCCCCTCCTCGTGTCGGATATTTATCATGTTCAATTCCTTGGTTTGTGAGGGATTCCCACGTGTTCCAGGTGGGAATTACAGATGTGCAAGCTGTGCACAATGTAATTTCACCACCATGAGCCACACTTTTACGCATCCCCTCACGGGGAAGCGGTTTGATATTAGAAGTATTATTACGTGCACTACCACTAATGTAATATATTTACTTAAATGTCCATGTGGTTTAGAATATGTGGGTAAAACAAATCGAGCATTAAAAACATGCATCGCCGAGCATAGATGCAGCATACGAAATCAGGACCCTAAGAGTCCAGTAGCTATGCATTTTTTGCAGGCGAAACACAGCATGGCATCCCTCACATACCAAGGAATCAAACATGTTAAATGTCCAACACGAGGAAGGGACATAAATAGACTGTTGTTACAACAAGAATCCTTTTGGATATTTACTTTGGGCACAACGTCTCCCAAAGGCATGAATGAGGACTTTCCCATTAATCACCTTCTCTAGCCTGGATGGTCATTTACCTGAATTGACAGACTGATTTTTAATCTATTCTTTATTGTTATGTCTTCTTGATGTTATATATTGATGTAAACTATTGTAAAACTCTTTTTGTGAGTGATCCCATGTTTGATGATGTCACCGGGGGGCGTTTATATATACACGGGTGAAACACATCAGTAAAAAAATGACCCAATGAAGAGCGGACACGCTCAAAACGTTGTTTAATTAAAACATTTTTTGTAGCAAAATGTGAGTGTGCGGGCTTTTTTCATCTTTTCAGTACAGATTATTGCCACACTGTGCTCTCTAGAGGAGCATCTAAACACCTGTTGGAGACAATATGATTAGGAATGTCTACTCTTCCTTTAAAGAGATATTAAGTACAATTTTTACTTCCCCGATAGCATAAAATAACCATAAAATATCTGCAGGAGGTTGGTAAGATTGTTGGTCAGTGGCTTAATAATTACCTCTTCAGGTGCTGAGATTTCTGGGTTTCATAACTCACTTTGCGGTCTATAGTTTGTTTTGGAACAAAAACTTCATATCCACTGGAATTTCCAATATCTTCCTCCTTCCTCTCTCATATACTAAATTGTAGTCATGAGACTAAATATTGAAACATACCACTGATTCTTGGGAATTTGGATAAAACAGGTTTTAATTTTGGGAAAAAAATTGCGTTAAATTACAAAATCTGAAGGTATATCATTATAGGCCAAGGTCTTGGCTGTTCAGCAATGTACTGGTGCAACCTCCTCATTTTGCATTTTTTTCATAAAATAGGTTTTTCCAGTTATTAGGCTACTTTGTTTTTGTCAACACCATCACCGTAATGTTTTTTTTTTATTTGAAAAACATATTTTTGTATTAAAGAGACTATTACTTTAATAACTCAACAGCACCAAGAAACATATTATAAGCATATTCATTTAAAACCAATATAACTGCCTCTGACGGTGGTGACACTAATCTGACGGTGGTGACAGTGGCCTCATTACAACATACATTTCCAAAATATATGCCACTCAAGTCAATGGCTTCTTGCTTAACAACTTTATTTAACTATTTGGTATAAAAAATAAGAATCCTGAGCACTGTTATAAGCATTTTTCAGACTTCAGTCATCACCGTCAGACAAAAAACCTGACGGTGGTGACGTCTGACGGTGGTGACAAAAACCTGCTCTTTCACATGATAAGCATGAGTTGTTCACATTAGCCATCTTGTTTTCGCCCTGTTGCTACCTACATCAGACCTCTTCTTAAAAAGTATACATTTATTCCATAATCTAATTTAATATTTTTTATACAGAAGTGACAGTGTTGACAATTCATGGTTGTGACAGTAGCAGTGTCCAAAAATATGAAGAGATTTAAGAGAAAACAGAAAACTTACAAGAGCCTGAGCGGTCTTGAAGCATGCAGTAGAGCTGAAGGTTTGAAAAGGGGTCCTCAGGAATGTAATTGACCTTGTAGTTTTTTTTATTATTATTTTTTAAAATATATATCTGACGGTGGTGACGAATATCTGGGACACATTTTGAGTAACCACAAAATAATAGCAAATATTGTTCAAAACCCATCATTTGTAGTTTTTAATAAATATTATGATGTACTCTTTCATGTGGTAAAGATATTATTCAATGAAATTATTACTTTTTGTTGTTTTAATCAAGTTGAAATGATTATCTCCTATCCGAGGACAACTGGTTTTGTAGGCCATGAGCCAACATATAATCATTAAATTAATACAAATTAAAAATAAACCTATAAAAGAACCTTACAAATGTGCAAAGGACCCCCTGATTATGCCCTTGATTCTTTTTATTCATTAAAATGTTGTAAATTTCCAGCAGAAATAGCATTTTTCTTAGTGGGACGTGATTTATCCAAATTCTCAAGAATCAGTGATACATTTTTAATTAGGCGTGAGTAGACTCACTGTTGAAGTCTTTTTAAGTCACATGCATCATTCTTACAATGTTCCAGGAGGGCTCAGCGTGGTCAGCTCCAAGGTACTCCACGTAGGAGGCAAAGCCTTCATTTAACCACAAGTCATTCCACCATCTCAGAGTCACCAGGTTCCCAAACCACTGCAGAATAAGAGACAGATAAGAAAACACACCTTGAGACAGGTAGGAAAACATACCAGCGACAGGTAAGAAAACCAACAAAGAGACTGGAAAGTCTTAAGTTCCAGTTATTCTCAGTGTATTCTCCAGGAGTTACGGTTTCCACGAAAGCACTTCCAGACAGGAAGTAAAAGTTTTTGGCCAACATTTGCACTAAAGTTTCATTCCAAGAAATAACAGCTGGATCACAATAGGCTTAAAATGTGCCAGACCACTACATTTTACAAGATTTAAGATGTCAGCCTTTAAATATACCTACCAGGGATCAGGGTTAATTTGTCCCCAGACAATGATCATGTCATCCATGTCATCCATTTAGCATTGTTCTCTATTAATGGAGAGGCTATAGTGCAAAAGATGAATTCAGACTCCAGACTATGGCTGAATTTACTATATAGCAGTGCTGTTTTTAACCAGCAACAGCCAAACTGAGAAGGAGACTAAGGCTGAGTCTTCATATAGCCACATCTCCATCTCAAACAACAGACAACTGCAGAATTTTAAACCCAGACCTCTAAAGCATGGAATAATTTATATGAATAACAGACATGTAAAAATAAAATCAGCAACTAAATATAACAATAAGCCCAAATAAGGGATTCAAGATCCCATCTTCTTTCAGTCGGAACTAAAAATGTATACTTTTTCTCTCAGATGATCCTCTATTAAGAATTTCTTCATTTGTTGAGTCAAACTCTAATGGGTTTTGGAGCTGCATGGAATAAGTAATCAAATCACTAGCTATGGTTAGCTAAGCATTCCAACATTTCATGGTTTTGTGAAGCAAGGATAACCCTAACCCCACAGACTATAAAGATAATTAATAATTCTGCCCCATAGCAAACAGTTTTTAAAAAATCAATAACATGTTAACAGGTGCAGCTGTGTAACCTAGAACAGAGGAACTGGCAAACGTGATTTAAAAGATCCATTTATTACTGCCATATGCATAAAAAAAATCCAGGTGTAATTCAAAAGCCTCAACAATGTTGTTTCTCCTGCTGTTAAACACCACCCAGAACCTTTGCAGGTAGATTGAATCCTTGTATTACTCACTGAATAATGAATAATGAAGAAGGATAACAACAAGATCCTGCCTTTTTCTGTGGTCAACCTGGCCTCCTGACCTTTAAAATGCAATGTTCACCACTAGGCCAGGAGTTAATGGTGAGCGCAATCCCCCAGAAGAATCTTCCTGCTTTCTGGACAATGCTCTGGTGAGAGACTTTTCTCCGCCTTGTCTGGAGAGACCATACAAACCTGGAGAAAATTTGCACCGCTAAATATTTCAACTTTCAACAAGTCCTTTTGGTTATGAACTTCACTGTGTCATTTCACCCACGATCTAAGAATACAGCAGCTGACGATCCCACCAGATTGCCAGTCCTAACTCCTCTAAAGCCCCTGATACTTTTCCTCCTGCTCAGGTCTCTGTTGTTGCACTGCCCTGTGCAACACCGAGATGAAAATCCAGAGCTGAAGCCAGCAACCTGACCCAGATAACGGATTGTTGTCGGTCTTCAGCTCCTAGCTACCATTTGGGACATCAGACCTGACTCTTCAGCTGAGATCTTCCATTGTGGCTGGAGTCTCATAAGTTAGTTCTTCAGTTCATCCATCCTTTTACCATCTTCAAGATCATCAGCCCTTCCGCTATCTGACTGCTGTCCATCATACATACCATATATCCCAAATCAAGCCTGTGGTCCAGATAGCTCTGTAAGTCAGTTTCTTTTCTCTGCCTGCTGATTTGGTTAGGGTTAGGGTTAGGGTTACCTTTACCTGTTGAACTGATCTGCCATGTTTGAACTCCTGCATGGCTTGTACTTGTTTTCTTCCTGCAAACTTCAGTAAAGGCTATTAACACATTCATGTCTGTGCCTATTTTTTTTAATGTGATTCATACCCGTGTACCTAACAAGAAGTGTCAGTAATAATGTTGAAATCGCTGTGGAGGACACACATTATATATGTATCCTTTTTTGTTTTTCTCCATTGAGTACTTAAACAAATAGCTGAGGATCTTAATGCCCTTTGTGTGCTAAGATGAGTTAGAGTGCCACTCAGGATATGATCTAAGCAGTTTTACAGTAGCCTACCATGTGGGCAAGCTCGTGAGCGATGATACTGACAACTGTCTCTTTGTTTCCAGTGGAAGAGATGAGAGGGTCGTACAGCAGGGCCGCCTCTCTGTATGTGACCAGGCCCCAGTTCTCCATCGCCCCGGCATTGAAGTCAGGAAGTGCTATCTGATCTGCAGAGGGAAATGATATCAGGAAGTCGAGATGAACTTGTCTCATAGAAATGGACCGACCATGTTAAAATGTATGCCTTTACAGTATATGGCCCCAACACAAGCCATTCTTAATTGAATGGCGAGAGCATCATATCACACCTTCCAAGACTTTAATGTTGCCTTGCTTATTATTATGGAACATGACTCGACATTCTCTGCATCTTAAGGGTCCACTGGTAAAATTGGAGAAGACCTGACCCTCCATGCAACACTTATTTCACAACATTACAAAGATTTGGTGTATGTTGCTGGAAGAAGATGGGGTAAAACAGTCATATCAGTTTTAAAAGTTGATGTGAAAGTGCTGACTGGTGGATTATATGTATGACAAATTTAGCAATGGGAACATACACTTAAGAAAAAGTATTCAATTTGTATGGTATATGTGGAAAGGAGTTTTCCATAGAGGAAAAACCTAATGTATCAACAACAGCACAACACTACAAACATGTTGCTTTGTGCTGTGCTGTTATTTGAAAAAATAACTACCTTTCTCACTGGCTTTAATTTGTTATCATAGCATTTCCCTATCACATATAACCATTCTAGGGTCAGGGTGAAATTTGTTCTCTGCTTACCTAAGGGGAAATGCAGGGGAAGTAAAGCAGAGCATGTTAAATGACTAATGAAACACTGACGTTTATTCTACTATTGACCACACTAGAAGTGTCTCTGGATAAGAGTCACCAATACCTAAAAAGTGCCAGACCTGAACTCAATTAAATTATATAAATTTGTTTCACCAGCAAATGTTTGCCCCATGATCCTGGTACAGAGTTTACCTACCTGACTTGGAGAGGGGATATGTCGTATTGTAGTACCGCTCATAGAATTTAAGAATGGGTCCGGTAACGTTTAGGGAATAGTCACCCTGTCCTTGGTCAATGGCTTTTCTACGAGCCCAAATTCGAACCTGCAAAGAATTTAGAAAGTTTGAGGCATGATACATCCATACTACTGAAAATATTACTCAATTTCTTTTCTATAATGATTACTCTATGGTCACTCTAGGTCAATATTTTTTGGATACTGTGACCTCTGACCCTTGTCATAGTTGATACTGATGTATGTTTATTGTTATCACATTGGTGATCTGGGAGTTGAATTGAATCCTACTACTGACATCATTGGGAGTTACTCTGGATAAATATCTAAAACAAGAAGTGTAAGGAAGATAAAAACTGTTTTGTTAGTGAGATTATGAAATTGTGTAAAGCCTGCACAAAACCACTTTCTTACCAAGACATTATTGTGTTGGGCTGATTGAATGTACGTGAAGTCACTAACAATGAACGCCAGCAAGTATGTGGACATTCTCTCTGTGGGCTCAAATGTGGTCTTTCTGACGGCAACGCCATCGATGACAGAGTCCAGGACCTCTGGAGAGGGAGAGAGAACAGTTTGACAAGATATTCTGTTACAATTAAAACATTGAGTTGCAACTTTTTTTTTTTTTTTTCTAACATGTCTGTTATTTATTATTTAGTGTCAAAATCTGTCACAGTCAGAGGTCTCACATGTAAAATATGTTATATCTTAACTCTGTCTGTTTTTTATCGATATTTTAATCTATATTTGTCTACATTTTTGCTGTGTAAAACACTTTAAAACCATGCCTCTTGCTAAAATGTTTTTTATAAATCACTTTGAAAATGAATACTGCTGTCTTTACTGCACCATTCACTGTTTAAAAAAAAAAAGCTGGTTTCATCATTAATTGAACATTTGGACTTCAACCTGACACTTTTCACCTCACACTTTTTTTTTTTTTTTTTTTTTTTAGAATTTAATATGCTCCATTAGCCATCATCTCTGTTCTCACACTGCAGTTATTTGCAGTATTATCTTTAATAGGTTTATTTATTTTCTTATCTTTATCTTATTTGTGTCTGCCTTGTGTTTCCCCATAGAGATCATTTAAATTCCATCTAATTTAATCAAATGTGATTTCATCCAATGTAATCTAGTTCCGTTGACTGTAAGATGCATTCAGATGAACTCTATGTAAAGACTGACCGCTGTCCCTGCTGTTGGACAGAGCCACCATGCCCGGGTCGTGGATGATGCTGATGTTGAAGACAGCTTTCATCGCTGGCTCGTCGAAGCAGGGGAAGGCTTTCCTGGCATACGTTGCCTGCATCTGTGAGGTAGCAACAATTCTGGAAAATTTGCCAGTTAAATATTAAGACAGAACATCAATCTAGCCACACATACTCCAAAGTCCTAACAGGAGGAACAATGTAACCACACAAATAAAGTGTCACTAAAGAGGAGGTTCATGATGTAAACAGTCGTAAGACATGTCAGTTTATTCAAGATTAAAAAATATGCATACATTTTATTCAAACATATTCTTGGATTTAGTATAATCAGTCTATTATTTTTTGGGGCCAGTATGACTCAAGTGTTTAACATCTCTAAATATATGATTATCATCATTTTTGTTGCTTTACATATAATGACTTTTCCTAAATTAAGGGGGACAAGTGGGTAAACATAAAATTAAAATTATGAAACGATTTCAATATTCTTTGGTACCCATAGTTGTTTCACTGGGGTGTATTTGACCACAGGCTATTTTACCTGTTTAAAAACCTGTTTGGATGACATTGAAGACCTATAACATGCCATCAAAAATCTTGAAAAAACTTAATTCTGCCTAAGGACCCTAACAAAACATAGCAATACCTGTAGTAGTGCCAGAACCACTGACAGTTCAATCTGACATTTGGGAGGGGAAAAAAAAAACATGATTTCCATAAGAACTTTGATGTTTTAAGGGGTTGGAGAGCTGTTTATGTTAGTAAGCAAGACAAACAAAGCACTTGACACATACATTTTTGGGGGAAAAAAATATTATAATCACTTTATGGAGGTTTGAATTTCTGGGGTCAAATCATCCCGGATTTATAAAAAAAAAAAAAAAAAAAGTTAGTAAATTTGAAGGTAACAGGAGGGTTAAGCTGTATGCCTTTAATTGTGTGTGACAGATTGCTTACTTTTTTACACCATCCTCAATATATTCACTCCTATAGAAGCCTTCCAGGTCGTCTGCCAGCTCCCCCTGGAATTCAGTGTAAAGTACGTAGGACCTTCCTGTGGCTAATCTACCATTCAGCTGAAGAACCAGATACTCCGTCTTCACCACAAGCCAAGACTTCTGTATGCTGGGTGCAGTGGCTCCATCCAGGCCACTCAGCTTGGCGAGATGATCTTGGAATTTGGTTAAGTTTAGCTTGTTGGAGTGGATGATGATGAGGTCAGTTTCCTTCACACAGGTGAAGACCACTGCCGAGTGTCCAGTGAAGATGTACAGGCCATCTCTGTTTGGCTCCAGCCGAGGCCACAGGGTCACGTTGTAGGAGATGGGAGCCAGAGAGTCACGAAGTCTATAATGCTCCCAGGGCTCCTTAGGGATGGACGCGGTGGTGGGCTGGGTAGGCATGGTGGTACTGCCCATTGCTTCAGGCTTCCCTTGGTTCCTAGCCTTTTCCTTGTCATAGACGACAGACAGAGATATGATGGTTGCCAAAGCAACAGCTGTCAGGATAATCCCCAGCAGACACAAGTTTTTACTAATGTAGTAGCCTTTCCCCATGGCTGATACAATAGGTCACAGCAGGAGTCTGAGTGATGTCAGTCTGTGTTCTTCCAATGCAGCAGGTCTCTTCCCTCCTCAGTTAATGGCTCAGCTATTAACATGGCAAACCCCACTTTTCCATAACACCTAGGGAAAGATGAAAACATGGAACAACCTCAGCCATCTAATCTGCTGCTCAGCAATTCTTATATTCCTATTTGCTAGGCAATAGCATAAACTCTTGCATGTCATTTCCCCTTTAGCAAATTACCACAATACCGCATTACAGATTGTGATTGTGTAACACTGGGTTGGGTTTTGCGGAAAATGCGCCATTATTTCATTAAAAAAAAAAAAAAGGAGTATGACCTTTTCACCCCCCAAAAAATAAAAAACTGACATAAAGTGATGAAAATGGAGCTGAAGTATTCAAAGGTTTTCGCAATGGCAGATGGTGGGCAGAGTGAAAGGCCAATGGAAAAAATAACCTCCAACAATTCTATCCTCTTCAGCACAGTCAAAGATGCCATGGAATGGGAGTGGAAACAAGAATCAACATCGCCTGTGCAACAGTGTAAAATAGGCAGTTAGACCAAAGTATCACAGTTAATATGACAAATTAAATGTTTAACAACACGCCATTCAAAACCTTTAAAAGTTGTGTGTATTGTAATGAGGGGTGCTCTAAAAGAGTGCTGGGATAATGTGGATTGTCAAATTCTGTTGTAACTTGTAGAGCTGATACCAGATGATACCAATATGGAGGCACTTAGTAGTGTATTAAAAACTGAACTCCTGGTGCAACTGGCAGCCTTGGCTGAATTAATGAGTTGGCAGGCTGGTCTCACAGAGAAATTATAAGGGGCCATTTTGATATATGAGTGTTTTTATTGGTTTTCATAAAATATTGATCAAAGTCATGGTTTATCCCTTTGCCAGCCTTGAAGAACAATAATAGAGAATACATTCACATTAGTGCTGATGACCATTGGTTAATAAAAGTATGTTAATTTCTGTGTTTATCATTTAGCATTCTAACTTGAACATCACAGCTTTGAATATGTGCTTTTAATGTGTGTGTGTTTTTTTTTTTTTTTTTTTTGGATTACAAAATATTGTCAAATATTATTATTAAATAATACTTTCAAAATATCAGCGCTTTATGTACATTTCCTTTGATACTGCTGTATTTTATCTATATTTTTAACCAGCTCTATATAAGATATGTTTGTTTATATTGCAATGTTCCTTCCAAAGGACCGGGACAACAGGTAGATATGTAGGTACACTTTATTGATCCCCAGGGGGAATCTACAGCCAAGCTATAGAAAATGACAGACATTAAATCACACAGACAATATACCAGACCAGGAAGGGAATTTAAAACAGAATTAAAACAGGCTTGCCCTTTTGTAAAACAACTATGTGGTATGAATAAAATATATATATTTTACCAGCTCCAATCCAGTCATTTTAGGCTTACATCAATAATTGGATAAATCATTTTTGTTTGTGGATGGAACAAGGCTGTGTGACCTTGCTCTACTGGAGTTTGAAGAAGACTTCATTTTGGTAAAAGACTGTAGGCTACAAGTGACAGCTTACACAAAACCTTTCACAAACTTCCCCAATAATAACAACACACAGCTCAGAAGCCATAAGCCATAAACCAAGACTGCCAGGTGTGACACCATCCTTCATGACCCTGAAATTATATTACATTATGTACAGATAGTGCAGGTCTAGTGCCTCTCTGGGTGCTGTTCCAGTCTGATAATAAAAAAGAAGTTGGAACAGACATGAAAGAGAAATTTAACACAAATCGATTTGACACTGAGTCAGTGGAACATTAATAGACTCTTATTAATTCCTTTAGCAACAGCAGTTTTTACAACCTTTATATTGCCTCAATATTCTTTAATAATCCCTGCCATCTAACAAATTTATATAGTCCAAGCTCACATACTGGAAGAACATAAATGTTCATCATATCTTCAGATGATAAAAATTTAAATGGAGATTCAATAAAACAAGATTTATTAATGCTATAATGGGTAATCTGCAGTTCTTCTATCTCAGACTAACTGACTGGCACACAATGACAGCACTCTGGTGTGATTGCACCAATGGGTTGACATCATTCTCGCATGCCATATATCTCAATTTATACTATCATGATGTGAATCACCTGAGTTTCCAAGATCAGTAATCACACAGAAATTAGTGTGGGTAACATCCAACACAGTGGTATGGCACACTCTGACACCCATGGTGGACCACAGACGAGCAGCCTAATTACTGTAGCACAGGCATCAAAATGAAAGGAAATACAGCAATGTGCAATCAACTCAAGGCCGTTGCTGATTCTACTCAATTCTATCTCTATATATAGTTCATTTAAAAAAAAAGAAAGAAAGAAAAAGAAAACTTGGCACAGGACAGGACCTCCCCAGTGGAAGACATATCACTTTTACCTTCCAAAGTATGTTACAACACTGTGACTGTGCTGTTTATTTTTTTTTCAATGGTATAATCCGTCCTCCCTTTCTATCTGATAGCCTGTATTTCTTCCTGCACTCCATCATAATCTAATCAGTGTCCAGGTAGTAACAGAAGACAAACACTCTTATCAGTAACTATGCTGGCGTCAGGAGATGTAATAAGCGCATCCCACGTACTGTGATAAGTGCTGCAATACAATTCTAGTGATGCAGCAATGAGTTCTCCGGGAGAATTGTCTGGCAGCCATAGTTAAGGTCCTCACCTGTTGGGCCAACTGCAGGATGCGTTGTCTAATGTACACTCTAACCTTGGCAAGAGAATTTGGTATATGTGGTTAATTACCTCTGCCAGAGGAGTTGGACAGGGCTGATATTTTTGCCCCATTCCACCTGTTTGTTTGCCTGTTTGACAGTTGGCAGGATAGCTCAAAAAGTTACCCATGGATTTGCGCAAAACTTTGTGCAAAGTTCAGCCATGGAGCAAGAAAGAGCTGGTGAAGCTGATTGACCAAAATGGGGCGTGGCAGTAGTGATGATATTGTTTATTGTTAAAAGGATCCCCATTAGCTGTCACAAAAGTAGGATGAGCTAGTCTTCTTGGGGTCCATGCGGGAAAGAAAATAAAAACAAATCACATAACAGTAGCAATGTAAAAGCAGTAAAACATTGTAGACAACATTATAAACATCATCAAAAATTAAAAGTGGGCGTGGCTTTTCACAACAAGGTGCATAACTTACAAATGGATTCACATAACACTGCAAGATTTTGTTGTTTGTTGATCATGAGCCACAGAAAAGCCACTGGATAATTTTTCATGAAGATTGGCCACAATGGTATTAATCACAAAAATATGCATAAGCTGCAAACCAAGACAATGCTCAAATTCAAGGTCAAAGTCAAGGTTGCTTTTATTTTTTATTGTCAGCTTTTTGACAATGTAAAATTGATACAGGTATGTAATGGAATGGATGTGTTTTTAAAAGAATCTCTATGGCTCAACTACATGTCTGACATGACTACTTACTGTTAACATGGCACAAGGCAGAATGTGATCATCCGTTTCTTGGGGCTGCAGATAACACGTGGACAAGCCTCAGTGAGTAAAACTGTTTTTCTGTGGCACTGATGTTCCTCAGAAAATAATTTATCACTCCATGCCATAAACAATTTGGCAGTGTATTTGCCTATGAAAAGCAAATGATAGTACACCAGAATGTTAGATAGGCCTATATAACTCCCAGCTCCCATTCATGCTGGTTTCAACACTACTTCCCAGAGGCGTTTCACAGACTGGCGCCCCAGTGTCCTGTCTCCTTTTACAATCAAACGTCTTTACTGAAAAGTCTGTGCGGTTGCAAAGCAAGTTAAAACAAACTGAAGACTGAAATTTGAACTACAGTGATTAGTAATACTTAAGCCATTGTTTTCTAACCACAGCCTGTGATTTCAACAAACTTAAGTGTTTGGATCAGTTTCGTGCCAGCCTTTCTCCTGCACATCAGGCAGTAGGTGAGAGCATTCTAAAAGTTGACATGCAAAACTTGGTGACTTGTTTCATAGAACAAGGGCAGCTAACAAGTGTGAAGCTAAAGAAGTTAAAGACTAATAGCACATTGCTTTTGAGCCAGCACACATTAGGGACCTGCAGAACAAAGATCAATGAGCCACTAAGGCTTTAAAAAAGTAGACATACCACTTTGTCCACTAACATATCACTGCTGTGTGAGTTTGGGATCTCACAAGGCCTGAACATCTGGAAACAATGGCCCTGATTAAATTCGCCGCAGTCTAAGACCACACAAACTTAAACATTCTAGAGGACTTTTCTCTAATATGAAACATACAAGACCCAGTCAGCTGCCAGTGCTTCTGCCAGGCAATGCCAAAAGACAGGCATTTCTCCCAAGTAACGGATATTTTCTTCATTTGGAAAATGTTACAATCAGTTCAGATACACTGAAGTCCTAGACAGCAATTTGCTGTCATGGTAATACTCAGCAGTACACTTACAAATAATTACCAACTGCAGGCCCCTTAGAAAATGTGAAATAAAAACAAGGCAATATTTTAGCCAGTATATTGTCTGATATTAGGGCACCAATTTTTAAAATTGGATTTATAATCTTGTGTATTCCCATAAAAAAAAAGATTAAAAAAAAATCAGCTTCAATGTAACACTGTTCTCTTAAACTAAACTTGAGACTTACCACAGACCACAAAACACACAGGCAAACACTATCATGCCTACACATGTAATTTTATGATGACTAAACTATGACTTACGTAACTCCAAAATGAACCATCAGACCATAGTAAAGGTTCTGCTATCGCTCGGAGAGTATGCAAAAGATGAATTGTGTCAGTGTCAGAGGTGAGGCATGATAAAACTGTTGAAAGGCTAAATGTGTGGGGTTAAAGCCTGAAAACAGTGGTCAGGAGACTGACTTACCATGGGATATGAGCACAACAAAACACTAGTGCTGACACTGTGCCAGCAGAAAGAGGGATAATCTTGTGAGTGGGAATGTTTTCCTTGGGATCTACGAGTCACATATTTCATGTGGTTTAAAAAAAAAATGACATTTAGAGAGGCGTGTGACTGTCTACGCTGGTGTGATTTCAGAAGACTCCATTCTTCAATTTCTCCCTAAATACAGCCTATGCCATTGTTTCATTCGTAAGGGTCAAAACCTGTATAAAGACCTCTAATATGTGAATGCAGTCACGTGATTATAAATCAGATGTTGCTGCCCTGCACAGCTGACCTGCTTGCACAATCTCCCCTGTGTCTATGCATGTGGTCTGTGCACATTTCTGTACGTACTTAACTGCACATTGCTCTGTAAATCAGCAGCTGTCTATGAATCTGTTAATATGTGAATAGTCAGCGGGGGACATCTGCTCTTTGCACCGGATGTGGACCTTAGTACTGTGTGTGTGTGTGTGTGTGTGTGTGTGTGCATGTGTGTCTATATGGTAGCACTTGTTTGTTCTACAGTACATTACTTGTGTGGCTGTGTGATTGGAAAGGACTTTCTGCTTGACTGTGTTGCCATTTTGAGCTATTTAATGGCTGTCTGGAATGTTTTATGAGAGCTGGGCGTGGGGTTCATTGATTCAGTTTTTATTGTACACTGATGCATATATTTTTATATTTATATTTGAAGGAAACAAGGCATTTACTTACTTGTACAAGACAGCTTTCTTATAGGGAATCTGTTGTTTCTTATCCATCAATATTTCATTGTACGACTGGTTTTATTTTCAGTTTTACTGCACGCTTCCTTTAATCATGCTCAACATGTTATGTTTACTTTTATGCTTCTAATTTCCATTGCTCTTGAAGGAATGTATTATTTTATGTAGTTATGTAAAGCACTTTATAAGGATGTTTTGAAAAGTGCTATACAAATAAGTTATTATTAATATTTTGTTGCTCATATTCTTATATTGTGCTTTTAATGTAAAGCACATTGAGCTTTCTTGCAATGGAATGTGCTATATAAATAATACCATCATGCCTTGCCTTAGAAAATCTGTTAATCTGCCATCTTGTTAATTTTATTTTGGCTGTCATGGAGAGGCATTTTATTGACATTACAGATACTCTTACTGTTAGTTCACATATATCCTTTATTTTCTCTTTTAGTATTTGTTCTCCAAACTACACCCAAGTTCATCTCATCTTAAAGATGTGAGGAATCACCTTGTCACAACCTCAGCAACCCCGTCCTCACACACACACACACACACACACACACACATCTTTCTACCTGCACATGAACATGTGACATTCATTGTCAGTTTCATGTGGGAACAAGTACCAGCTCTGTACTAAGTAGATCAACACACTGACTGGTGTGTTAATGTCCCAGCTGGCAGATGATCAATAAACCACAAGGCTGTAATGATCAAACCAGGATTGAAGAAAGGCTGAATGACTTCCTAATCCCTTTTTTTTAATATATATTTTTGCAGAGGTATTTTGTTCAAAGCAGACAGTATAAAGTGGAGAGTGAAGGAGAGAGTACCAGATTCAAGCCTTCAGCACTGTCATAAGTAGAGGGAGCATTGTTTTCTACCAACCTAACCCACACTTTACGCAGTGACTTTGTGTCCACAAATGTGTAATTTACTATGAATGTATTTTGTTTAAGCCACATTCATGCTAGTTTCCTAACAACAGTGATAAATCTGCCTCTCTCCCTCACAGTCTATTGACCTAACAGCTCCAAATACCCTGGAGTCCTAAGTAAGCCAAGGCTTCTCCTGGTAAGCTGCTTTTCAGTTTTAACACCTGGTGCTGTCCCAAAAACTCATGCAACAAATAAACCTATGTAGTGGAGGCAGTACTCAGTCACAAGTCTGAGAACCACACAGCCACCTCATTCAATAAACCTTCTGTGCAAAAGAAGTAGGAAAGCATTGCACCAGATGGGAAATAAAGCTGTACACAAAAGCTTACACAGAGAAATAGGCAACTTGCAACACAAAAAGCATCTAACTTAGTAATTAGGCCATATTTCATGCTACGTTGTGGATCAACTCAAACAAGTCGGATGTCATAAAAATAAAAACACTTACATACCTAACTTTTTGCAGTTGGATGTCCACTGCAGCCACTGGGTTAAGTCTGTGCGAGAGGTTGAGCTGGAATGATCATGGCTGATGGGAAACAGGCTCCATCTGCGAGGATGGAGGCGGGAGCTGGTGAGAGCTACCACAGGTTTTCCTAGAGGAGAAATGTTGGGAGGGGGGAAATCCCTCCATTTCCACAAAAACCTTCCTTGAATTTAGTGGGAGGGGGTTGAAAGAATGCGCCTGTATCAACAAAATGTGAACTCTTTGCTGCTGAGTATGGGTCTAAACAGGGCGAACCCAAAGCAGAAGATGCTTAGCGGGACAGAATGTACAGCTGGTTTTGGTGTCAAGAGTTTTACATGATGCGAGCTGACCACAGCCAGGTGATTCAGACTCAGCCTCCCTGCGGAAAACACCATGACTATGACATATTCCAGGCTGTAAAGGAAGAGCTGCTGCATGACAAAACAAGTCAATCTCACAGGGATCTGTCTTTTCATTTATTTCATATAATTTACATTGGCGAGGAATGTCTTTGACACTTGGACTAATATCCCCCTGCAGACGCCTGACAGGATGGAAAACTCTACCAACAGAGAGCAGTCCTAATGACAGTTGGACTGAATCCGACTTCTATGTGACCACAACTTAGTCCATAAGACACAAGCACACTTCATATTAACATTCAGAGATCTAATACAGATCCGTTAGCCTTCTGCTTCTCTGCAAACAGATGTTGGCAAGATCCTTTCCCAACACACTGAAAGTTGGCTGGACCCAAAAAACATTTACATTTTTTTGTGCTCAGCACTGACATTTTGCACCGAGATAATTCACTAATCACAAAAAAGTTCATAACATAAATGTAATATATTACAAATGGGGAAATCAATCATTCAAGCACAAATGTAGGAAGAGTGCAACCCCAGATTAAGAGAGCGTGGATGCTTAGAACAAGAAAGATAGGATCTGTTTGAAAATATAACTGTCTAAAACAGAAGCCAAGCATCATATTACAGTGAAAGCTGCAGACTCCACAACTTCATTCCAGACAGAAAAGGGAGGTTTTTAAAATTCAGGCAGGAATACCAGTGATGAACTTCAGAGATGTGGAAGAGTTATACAAGAAAAAGTGCAATGGGCCAGCACACTTCACTGTTCATTTTGAAATAATCAAGGCAAAGGAAAGCTAAAAGAAAATAACTTGAAGAAACAACACAAAACACAAAAGGAATGGCAGAATATCAATATTACTCTTGGTGATTTATAACAAACTTTACAATGTTGTGCAAATCCCAAAACTGGAGTAATCTGTAACTTGCATACAGTAGAACTCAAAAATAATCCACAGCTCATCTTCCATACATGTAAAAACATTGGGCTTGGTATGTGACGATTCCACAGTACATCAAAAACATCGGTTTTCTCCGTGTTAATAGCAGAGCTGGTTGGAGGGCAGCTGCAGGGAAACAGATCCATCAGTAGTACATCAGCCCTGCAGAGTTCAGCTGGGAAGCTGCCCTCCCTCTGCTCAGAACGGGGAGAGGCTCGGCACTTTGATATTAATGTCTCCGATGTTGATGTTGCGAGGAATCTCTGGGAGGTTCATATTCTTCACGGCAGAGACAGCACGAGCGGGTGCTGCTGAGAGCCCTCCCTGCTCAAACAAAAAAAGCACAACATGGGAAACATCTTTCTTTACCAGTTACATAATGAAGTGATGAAAACTATGAAGTGTAATGAAAATCAGTGAGGACAAGGCGATGAAAATGCAACCCAGCGACTTCCTGATACATTTTGGTTGTGGTGAGTTAGTTATACTATTTACTAAAGGTTGGTAACCAGGTTGGGAAATGTCCAGTAGGCTTAGGCTGATGTCTGATAATATTTAATACTGTGATATTTGTAGACATATGCAATATTTTACACAACATCCAACATCCTCCCCCACCTCCTGACCCGCTCCCCAAGTGAAATCATGGGACCGCTGCCAGACACAGTAGCAAGATTATGCAAAAAAACTCTTCAGTATTGAGCCTTGTTATTTTGATAAACAATAACATAATTAGATACTCCAGTGCCAGAGAGATATCGTACAGGCTATGAAAAATGTGTTCAAATATTAAATTGAACATTCCCTCCTAAGACTGAATATCAATCTGATCACCATTTTGATCTCATCCCAATGAAGATCTGTATGGGACTGAAATTTGGATGATATTTACATTACATTTTAGGTGATTATGATTTTTCAGTGTGCGGACTCTGTTTTTTCCTAGTTATTTTGATGGGATTATTCCGAAAGATGTTTTTAGTCTCAATTTAATTTCTATGAGTGGGTGCAATTCTTAAATGTCCGGTAATAACAGGGTAACTATGTTATTTTTGTAGTACTGTACTAAACTACTTCTCGGATTTAATACTGATTTTTGCTAAAGATTTATTGTTTCATTTAACTTCTCTTTGACTGAAAAGGCTTGTTAAACTGTTGGCACTGCACCTCGAAGCAAGTTGCATTACGTAACAGTTTGACAGATGCAGAGTGGCAGTAATCGTGTGCATAGGTAATTTTGATTAGTGCCATTCATGTACATTAAAAAAATGATTTGGGTGATTTTAGAGGAATAATTTATAATAAAGTAACATGGATGGATTTTTTGACATGTTGACATGGCTCAAACATTTGAAAATATTTTGATAATATCATCATATTTGGATGAGACAATATCATGATATTAAATTTTGGAGAGAGTGATGTTGCTCTGTGTCTGGTAACCGCTCGGCCTCTGTGGTGACAGATGGAAAAGCACTAATATGGTTAGCAGAGACTGACCTCGGACTTCTCCATGCGGTTCTGCAGCTCAACCTGAGCTACGATCTCGTTCATGTTGGTTTCCAGCACCATGCCTCCCATCACCACCTCCTGCAGGATGTAATGAACCTGCAGACAGAGCAGAAGCCACACAGTCAGGCTACAGCAAAACCTTCATCACCTCACAGTAGTCTGTACACTGTACATGTCAACACTTTTATTGTCACAAGATATCTCTTTTTATGCATGTTGCAACACACTCTGCTAAAAAGAACTAAAAATAATGACTGTGGTAAAATGTATAACTGATTCATTAAATCTATGCAAGGCTACTTCCCAGGTTGGTGTTTTCAACTGAAAGCCAGAAGTAACTGTCTGAAAACTAAACTACAAAACCTAGAAAATCTCACAATGTCAGTAAACTCCACACAGTATGCTGGTGCTGGCCCTTTATATAAAAAAAAAAATACCAAAGAGATGAGGCAAAGCATTTAATGATAATGAGTCGGGTTTTCTCTGCATGAAGCACTCACTCACTGCTGCTGCTGCTTAGGTGACAGGTTTAGGTTTTTCACTTCCTGCGGGCAGAGAGGATTTCTCTAAATGGAATCAGGGAACACTTGTTCTCCATTAGAGCTCTGGTTTATGGTTTATACTAATAAGACAACTGAAACGTCACAGAAAAATCTTGCCTTGTGAAGCTTTACAATTGTAGTCTGTAGCATTCAATAATACTTAGATACACGTGTAAGCAATACAAAGAGGACGTTATCAGTCACGGCTGACAGAGTTGAAGTGAGGACAAACGCACTACAATCCAATAAAAACTGGAAACAGTGCCTGCAGTAATGAACAACCAGCTCAATAACTTAGATAAAGCTTATTTTTGCACAGAAAGTTGTTTGCAATTGAGCAGATGGTTTGTAAATACAACAGTAAATACAGACTGAGTTCAAGAATTATTTCATTCAGGGTGTCTGTGACATATTGATACAAATCTGTGTGAAAAAAAAATCAAGAATGTAAATAAACTGTTGAATATTGCAGATGTGCATGAATTTCAGTTTAAGCACATCTGCAGTGCTACCTAGAACAAGGCTTTCCAGCCTAGAAAGTTCCCTCTGTTAAAAAGCATAGGCCTCTCCTGGGGAGGGAGATTCCCAGGATTCATCTCGAGGACATTCCTATGTTTGGCGGATCACAGCACGGACTTCAAACAAGTCCTCAGCCAAACCCCTCAGCACCACATGGCATCAATTTCCTGCTGGGAAAATTCAATCAAGATGGTGGTGGATGTGTCTGATCACCCTCCAGGAACATATATGTAGCTGAGCTCCAGGCAGAGACAAGGATGTTTCTGTCAAGCCTGAACACTGCAGTGCTTCATTTTACCACTATTGTACTCTTGGCACTCCCTCAGCCTGGACAACCAATCACATATAATTGTTTCTCCAAATTCTGGCTTCCATTGTGGAACATTAGCATCATTGGAAACACTGAAACATGTTGGTAAATTCAGAATGCCCAGAATATTTGAAAACATTTAAGATGTTGATAATAAGATGGCAGACATGCCATATATTCAACAGAGAAATTTAGGGAGGGACCTTTAGGTTTTCAAAACCCAGTGTTCCCACTGTCAAATGTAAAATTCCCTAACTTTTCTACGTGCTCCCATGACTAAAATGTTGAATTTCCATGACCTATATAACAGAACATGATTTTTTCCCTTGACTGAAACTTGACTGAAAACAGATTCAGAGGTCTTGTTTCTTATTTTGTTTTATTCTGTATGTTTTGTGTGTGTGTGTGTGTGTGTGTGTGTGTGTGTGTTTTATTTATTTATTTGTTTGTTTGTTTATTTTAATTAAGGCATAACATTCCATGATTCCATGCTACAACAAGGGCTAAAGCACAGCCATGCAACACTACTGGAATCAAGAGTGTCAAATAATACTTCAAATTTGCAATAGTAGCACTTGAACATGATTATTAATAAGAAAAGCAAGACCTCACACTTCACACAGATTACACTGATAGCGCTCTTTGTCTCACCTTGTCCATGTGGAATATGAGGTCCAGTTCACAGACGTTTTCAAAGCATTTATCCAGCGTTTCTACAAACACCTACAAGGAAGATGTTTTGCAAGGTCAAACTTCTCATATCTCAGACAAACAGGCACCACAAATGGAACTGAAATGACATTATCAGAAACAGATATTTCAAAGACTACTGCATCCGAGATTAGACTCATATTCTAATCTCTGATAAAGGCATGTGTGTATTTCAGATGATAACTCAACATGCAAAGTCTAACCAGAACAGCATTAAAAACCAAGCCTTTTGTGCTGATAGTGTATATCAGGAACAGCAGTTTACATTTCAGTCATTTATGAGGCTCTTATCCAGGGAGACTTCCAGTAAGGTCAAAAGTGGAATGAGCTTAAGTTCCTAGATAACCAACATTATAAGAAACAAAATAACAAGCTCAAGGGTCAGTTATTCAGCAAATGCTCCTATGTCACTGGAATGAACATGTGTGATAAAGAGGAGCTATCTTACAACTTAAGAACTGAAGGGAGAGGTGAAGTTGTTTTTACAAGGCTGAACCAGAGGCCAGAGGATGATATAAGAGAGGGAGATGTGATTCCAATGCTGAAAACAAATATTAAATATCTAGACAGAGTAATAAGTAGCAGCTGACCTGGATCAGGTCCAGGATGCCCAGCTCGCTCTCAGAGGAGTCCACACAGAAGACAAAGTAGAGGGTGGCGTAATGCCGGTAGATTAACTTGTAGTCGGAGCCACCAATGAGACTGCAAGCAGGCAAAAAATTATACTTTACAGAAAATTCAGAAGTAACTTTATGCTGTGTTGTAATCGTGAGGGGACAGCAAGAAAGGCAAATCCTATGGGCTGATAACCAAACAAACATATACAAGACCTAAAGGTAATAGTTGGGCTTATGTAAATGATTACAGCCACGTTCACATTCATTCATAATGAGTTTGATTACCATATGGAATTGAAACGTTTTCCAACTTTAATAAATAACAGCCCTAGTTTACCCTAGTGTTTACACTTATTGCTGACATAAATTTTACACCCTCCAAATCCACCTAAAAGTCATGTTTAGCTATCACATTATGGCCGTTTTACAATTAAAGGCTCAATTCAATGAAAAAAAACAAAAAAGTCTTCCATAAACAAACAAGAAATAAATCAGTCTGTATAGCCGCAGTTTTTCTGCCGTGGTGCATGGCCACTGACAAACAATTGTTTTTCACCAGAACAACAGCAGACTCTTTGGTACTTGCCTCCCTCCCTCCAAAAAATTGCAGACATTGTCGTCCCTCTTGGACACCAAATGGAAAGTCTCCCGGATTATCTGCTGCTGCAGATCCTCCGCCTGCCAGAAAACGTGTCACACACACACTTAGTACCAGCAGACAGGCTGGGAAACGTTGCTCTTAATGTATCCAACTATGCTTTGGAGTCTGATTCTATTCTAAACATCCTGTTGGCCTGTAAAGACTGCACAGGGATCTCAAGGGAAAACTAACCAAGGGAAAAAATGCTTATTTTAATTAATGGATGGACTGTTACTGATTAAAAAAAAGGTTAACTGTTTTGCCGGTAAAGAGCATCAAATAACAAATAACTTCCATGATGTTCAGTCATGAATTTTATATTTATGTAAGCTATCATTAAAAAGTTGCATTCAGTGAAAAGTGAATATCTGATTTTAGGATAAAATTATTGCCTTCAAAGCAAGTTCCAAGAGAGAGTGAGTATAGAGTTATCTCTGGTTTTACCTCTGCAACTGTTCACTGCCCACTCACAGACAGCAGGCAGATAACAACAGACTGAACCAAACCACACTGAAATAAAGGGTTTTTTAGATGAGAGGGCTAACCCTTCCTTGTGGATCTAGACTGTTGTTATCAATATCATCTTTGTACAACAATCTGCAGCTGAATGACTTCATATAAGGATAACTTGGAATGCTCACATACTTATTATATATCCACTATGGTTCAAAGCAGCTTTGATCATTAACCTGGTTTCATTGCTCTCTGTTGAGTTTTGCTAAATCTGGCTGTTTAGTTATTTATTTGGGACCACACACAACACCACTGTACTAACAGTAGCCTCATCTAGCATTCATCTGTGGTCCCAAGACAGAAAACACACAATAAAATCACAAGCAGCCATCAATAATGCAGGAAAGACCGTAAGTAAATACAGTACAAGACATGCATCACTATAAACACACATAATAATACAATCTAAGCAAGAGAATAAATAGATATTTTATAATGATGGTTATAGGTAGTGATGTAGCTGAAAACTAAAAGAGGGGTGGGCTACGATGTTAGACTATCGGCCCGCACCATAAAACCAAAAAGTAATAAACATTCACATCACCCTAAAAAGGCGCTTTGCCAGAAAAAAAAAAAGTGGATAAAGTATTTTTAGATACGCCGTACCGGGGGCCTTGGAAGATAGCATCAGCTAACGTTAGCATCTGTGATTTTTTTTTTTACACAGCAGTAGTCTAAATGTATCATGTTGTCTGTCAGACAATACACCATGATGACACTGATGATTATGATATTGATGACAATAATCAGTAGTGGTGACGGTTGTGGTTTTTATTGCGGTTTTGATGCTGACAGCAGCGACACTAGCTGACTGCTAACTAAAAGAGCTAAAGTCGCCGCAGTATCGTTAGCCAGCAGCTAATGTTTTGAACCGCAGAGCCCAAAATACTCACAAAATACTGATAGAATCTGATCAGACGCGGCTTCCCGTGGTTGTTGAATATCAAGATAGCCTTTATCATCTTTGCAGTGTATGTGTTAAAGTCACAGATATATATATATAAAAACGCGTTAATTTAACGGAGGCGACTTGATTAGCCAGTTGCTAATAGTGGCTACACGGGCAACCAGCTGTCGGATATGTTTCTGGATTACATCCGGCTGCGTGTCCCCGTTCAGCGGTCGACCTCGAACAAACACCTCCAAACAGATCCGCACAGGTATTAAAACAACGCATATCGTAGTCGGTTTAGATGATGTAAAATTATAGTATGTAATGATGGAATTTTTACGAGATGTATATGTTTAATAAAGTAGAAAATGCGTAACACTGGTGAGTGCTGTTTCATTACAGCTGCAGAACATAAGGACTGACTGGACTGAAATTAAGAGAAATAGTTTACAACATATAGACCGGGCCCATACCCAAACTCAGCAAAAACAAAGCGAGGGAAAAGCAGATTTAAACAGAGCTCTATCCCCAATCAGCATGACTCCCAGCTACTGCAGTTTGTTTATCCAACACCAGAGTGAGATCCTGAACAATACTGACCTCTGCTGGCAGCCTCAGAGATGTTTTCTGGTTAAAACAAATGGTAAGTCTGTGGCATGTGGCCAGTACTAAAATGGTAACCCCATATTAGTTCACAAATAAGATATAGTCACAAACATATATAGCAGTGCTCTGATAAATATTGTCAGAACAAACCATAATGTTTATAAATAAAAAAGTTTTTTGTAAATAAAAAAACTGACTTTTATTCAATCTTTTACTTGAAGTGGGGAGACTGAGATTTTTTTTTTTTTTTTTTTTTAAATGGTAATGTTGTTTTGTTTATTGGCATATTTGCATAGAAATGTTGTAATGTTATTTTGTTCTTTTTAAACATTACAACGAAATAACTGCAGCATAAGCTAGGTCTCCCCCTTTTTTCTTTCTTTGTCTTTCTTTCTTCCTTTTTTGTTTTGTTTTGGTTTATTTCGTTTTGTTTTGTTGTTGTTCAGAGTTCCATTTGTAACGTTAGAGGTGGCAGCTGATGGTCTTGCACATATATTCTCCTCGGTTTGGCAGAAGTTGAAGGATACTCTGAAGCCACATTAGAGGACTTTGTTTGACTTTGATGTTGGTTTCACTGATGTGTGGCCAGTAACCTAGAAGTAGAAGTTGGTTTGTGCCAGTTCAGATCCCTTCCAACCGAATGAATAATGTTACCCAGCGAACACAATGGCACTATTTGGTGAAATCATGACTTAA
Organism: Myripristis murdjan; assembly: GCF_902150065.1. NCBI lineage: Eukaryota > Metazoa > Chordata > Actinopteri > Holocentriformes > Holocentridae > Myripristis > Myripristis murdjan. The sequence goes on from NC_043982.1 coordinate 18,516,309, forward strand.
CAACTGACAACATTGTTGCCTCATTGTACGGTAATGATTTTGCCATTTCAGACAAACTAAATCACCATGTTGTCATTATCTCCAGTGATGACAAATAACTAACACTGACAACTCAACTTTCAATTACTATCCAGTTACTTAGCCCAGTTGAAAAGTAGGCAGTGTAACTGGTAATATATTCTTTATTCATCCTGAGAAAAGCATTGAGGGAAGGCCTCTCATTTACAATGCTGCCGAGCTTTGACAAAGTAAAACCCAAATAAATTTTGTGACAAATTATTATGAAATTAAACTACTCCTCCTACTACTTTGCTGGTGACTGCCTGGAAGCCCCTCAAAGACCCCCAGGGGTCCCCAGACCCCAATTTGAAAACCACTGATCTAGAACGATAACAGTGCTGGCTATCTGTGGTAATCCCTTAGCCAAAATAGTTGTGTTACTGATCAGAGGCCACAGTGTATGGAGGCTGCATGCATAATACTGTGTCACTGTTACCATAAGCAAAAGACACCTTTTTAATGTAGGTTATTTTACCTGGTTTTTGGTAGATTATTAAAACAGGAAGTATTACCATTTGTTGCATTACTGATTATAATCATGTAATAATTGCACTGGCTATCATTGTATTGTCAATTTTAATTGTTATTCTGCTAAAATGGAAATACTGTAATTTATGATATTGCAAAACATTTGTAATGAATGTGAAGCATGGTATTTCTCCTCTCCAGTTTGTGACAGCTGTTATGCCACTATGACAAATCTTTGGGTGTCATTGTCACAACATCATGGGGTCATCACTGGGTCTTCTGTCTGTAACTACCAACATGCACCTGAGCAAGGCACTTAACCAGCTGCTCCAGTGGGGCTGCTCAGTGGCCAACAGTATTATGCCCCTTTTCCACTAGTACCTACTCAGCTCGACTCAGCTCGACTCGGCTCGACTCGGCTCGGTTTGCGAGCTTTTCCATTCCATTCCATTCCATTCCATAAGTCTGTGGTTGTGCTGGGTGGCTCCCAGAGTCAATGTCTGGAAGTTCATGAATAGGAAGCATCGTGTTGCTGAAATAGAGCAGCAAACCTTCCCTTGAGAAATGCAAAAGGATCATGGTAATTAGCAGTTACTTTGAAAGAGGAATAAACACTTTTATGTCACACCATCCTGCCTACAACAGCTGAAATCTGCCACCCCGGGCTTCTGCTGTTGACTGTGTTCCCACTGTCCAGCATGATTTTGGACACAGTGCATGAAGAGTGCAAAACAGATAAATGGTGACAGGTGAAGCTGACTGTGGTATGTAATGCTTCACATTATGTATTTTCTGTATCCAGAAGCCAAATTTTTGTTGCAAAAAGCTGTTATCACCTCTGCATTAGGATACTGTATAATTTTTTTTATTTATATTACCTGGAAAAAAAAAAAAAAAACACTTTAGAGAAATGAAAACAATTGGATAGACATGATTCTGCAGACAAACTCTTTGGGGGGTCCCAATATGAAAATAACTAATTACAAATCCATGAGTAGACATGAGAATAAATGTTCAACTCTCTGCCCTAGACAACTGCACAATTAGAGAATGCACAAATGGCTTTCCAGATCATCGGTTTCTTTTGTCCTGTTATTTCCCCACCTACAGTGTAAACATCCCATATACTGTATCACATCTAACCTCTCAGATGGGGGGCTCTTGGGACAAATTGTGTGGGGTGTGTGACCTAATGTGCATCTATTAAGGGTTCCTTGACCTGTAAAGAGCTGGGAACCTCTGAGCGACATGCTACACATTCAAACCAGGCCAGAAAACATTCCACGTTACTGTGTGACAAACCTCAGCAACATCAAAATGTCACACCACATTTCCTGTTCTGATTTCATATCCATTAATTCTCTGTGCTATGTTTTCCATCATTAGTGCTGCAGAGCCACCGGAGCTGTTGTCTGCATATCATCTATAACCCCCCACCACCAAAAAAAAAAAAAAAAAAAATTCCATTCCTCCTGCATGAGCACAGTGGAAAACAAACAGACGCTCATTAGCATGTGTGACCCGTTGATGGTAAACAGGCTTATTTCCACATGAGTGCAGTGGGAGAATGGATTCCACCGGGGCGGTCGAGGTAGGTGGGCTCGCCGCCTGCCTTCATGGGGACTTTAATAGGGACTGAACAAATGCAAGTGGACAGGCACAACATTCTTTGGCACAGTGGGGCATGTTGGTACAGTGAGCACTTGTTAGAGGGTGACTCACTGTATTTGGAGTCTTGGGTGGCCACTGATATTCACTTCATTTTTAATGTGGATTTTTTTTTCTCCTCAGTGCTAATCATTGGAATGTGACAGAAGCTGAACGCTGTCTGCCAGAGCTGAGGTAATCTGTGGCGTTCAAATAATGCCTCTGTGCTCTCCTCTGTGAAGTGATGAAAGCCGCCAGTAATTACAGGGATAATCAAAACTGTCAGGGGCCCCTCTGTGGACAGTTCTCTTTGCCCTCTGCTTCTCTCACAGCATCACAGACCGCCATCCGACAGTCCTGCTGGCCTTTCCCTTCTTCAGCTTGTGTCTCAGACTTCTACAGATATCTGCAAGTGTCTCAAACAGATAAAAAAAAAAAAAAAAAACAATGTGGTGTAATGAGTTGGTATGGAGAAAGATTAGGCTAGATTTGGGGTTAATCTTTGAAAAAAATAAGCATTACAATCCATACACGTCGGACACAAGTAGACTGCTCTTTGTCCCAGTGAAATTAAAATGATTATTGTCAAAGTTCCAATATTTATCTATTCTCCTTTTTGGTGTCATGATTAGTAGAGCAAGGCACTAACGCTGTAAAAGTTTTTCCATGCACTTGGACCACCATAGCCTACAAAAAACGTATGAGCTTTGGATAAAAGTGATCACTATGTCATGTCAGGTTCGAAAATTTCCTTCCTTAGAGGGTGCACAATGGATTTATTAATTTAAAAAAAAAAAAAAAAAAAATCATTGGAAGTTAGTGTCCTCATGCTTATGTTATTTTACTGTATGTTAGAGGAGTCTGCAGTTTGTTCCTCAGCCCTCTAGGTGGCAGCAGCTCTGTGACTTTATGATATGGCAGAGGCGCTACCATGATACTCTCTATAAATTAATATTGGTCTATATAGTGATTTGTATTTGAAGAAATTGTTGCATAACCCTTCTGAAATAAAATGAAATTAAATTAATCAATCAAGTTAATCACTCCATAATCTCTAAATTCTAGAGGACCCGCTCTGTGTTCTAGTTTATTTGTCAAGGTCGTCGCCACCAATCTCTTCAAAGCAAACTTTGAAAAAACAAACAATCGTATTGATTTTGCGCTGTCTTTGATTTTGTAAAAGTAAGTGTCAGTGTTTTTTTTTTTTTTTTTTTTCCCCACAAGTCAACTCAAGCCATCCGGTCACTTGCCACTATTGGTATTCATGACACCCACGGCTTCCTGATGTGTCTAAGCGAGGCATGATTCTCCAAACTAAGAAGTACAAATTAAACAATAATAACCGTAGTAGCAGTGGTAGTAATAGTAATAGTAGTAGTAGTAATAGTAGCAGTGATAGTAGTAGCTACTGATAATCATCATCACCACCACCGCGTTAATACTGCTTCGTTTACAGAGTATCTTTCTCATAGAGTATCTTTCTTAAGATCGAGCGCGAAGTCAAATGAAGTATAAGATAAATAAAAAGGAAATGAATAGCCATGTGAATATCATGACATCTGAACACAACTGATTACATCATTTAAACACACCTATGACCGTTCAACAGCTGATTAAAATGTTAATAATTTCATAAAATAAGCCAATGGTAGGAAACAGCGCCGTGCACCGCACTTAGTATAGCATTTCAGCACATTGTGGGTCCTGCGCTGTGTTTGCGATCAGAAAAACAATCCCAATCCTGGATCACACTTCCGCTTTTCCTTCGCAACTCGTCCCTAAACGAAGCTGCTGCTGCCGGGACCAGAGAGAAGAAGGTGACAGAGCTCTCACTCGGCCTCCATTTCCAGGTACCGCAAACTGAGCACAGTCTATTTGATTGCCTTTTTTTTTTTTTTTTTTTTTTTTTTTTTAAAGTAAACCTAATGTTATTAACTGATTTAATGGTTTGTGTAATGGTGAAGATAGGGACTAAAACATAAATGTTTCTCTGAAAATGTAATTTATTTTGCATAATAGTGTTTGCTGCTAATGATCTTTATTTATTTATTTATTTATTTATTTATTTATTTATTATTTATTATTATTATTATTATTATTATTACATCAGACACATAGACACACACGTGTGTGTGTGTGTGTGTGTGTGTGTGTGTGTGTGTGTGTGTGTGTGTGTGTGTGTGTGCGTGTGCGTGTGTGTGTATTTTAAAGTTCAATTGGACCAACGCATTGTTGATGTTGAGGTTGATTTTGCTGATGAGTGTAAGGCTGGTCACTATAGTAACTGCTGTGCTAAGACTAACTGCTTGAGGGGAGGGTTTATACCCACATTTACAGGCTGAAAGGCGGGGTAGTTTTATTTTTTTTATTTATTTATTTATTTTTTTTCGAGCCAATGAGTGCTTGATCTTCCAAAACAGAGACGATCTTTGGGTACGGCGCCTTGTTTACAGCGACCAAAGCAGACTGCAGACTGACTGAAGGAGACTGGTATCTACCTGGCTATTAATCTGTCCATCTATCTTTCTGACGACGGAGGACTTTAGATAATCAAAGGAACTGACCTGACCCGAAGCGTTAAGGCCAACAATACCCTTTTCCGTCGACATGAATACGAATTACACGTTAACATCGCGGTGTGTGTGTATGATGAACGGCTGAGGAGGAGGAGGAGGAGGAGGCTGCGGTCTGAAACCAGATTTTATCCTGGACATTTTGGAGCAAACGTCGTGTCGTTTACACAAGGAGGCTGTGCGCTTACCTGCTATGCTCACAAATGAGCTATACTGATTTTCCACCTTAGTTTCGAGAGGTTTTTGGCATGGTTTGTATCCACCAAGGAGCCTCCAGCAGCGGGACATTGAAGGTTTTTTCCTCTAGATATGGAGTGTGAAGATGCGGATTACAGAGGAATCCCCACCGCTAGTTTAGCCGCACTGGTTTCTGTACACATATCATTGCGGTGTTATTGCTGGCAAGAATAAATGGGCCTATGATGGTAAATGTGTATTTTCTGTCCAGGGCAATCAATCGGTGATTTTCGGAGCTTGACTGGACTCCCATTAGCCCGTGAGAGCATTCGTGCTAGCCTGCTTGTTGTAGCTCCTAGCTCCATTAGCCAGCTAACAGCTAAAAGCTAAACTGGCTGGAGGTTAAAAAGGGGTTTTTAACAACCCACACCAGGTTGTACCGACGTTTCCTCCCCGCAACACATTTATTCACAGAATCTGGGTGGGTTTATTTCTTCAGGAATGAGGTCTCGTATGGAGAGGAATCGTTTGACCTTGTTTTGGGGTCTGATGCTGGGTCTGTCCTCCTGCCTCCGGCCCGCCACCGCAGAGAGTAAGTGTGCTACTAACACTGTCCACTTTACTGGGAAAGCACTCTGTTATTCATGCTGCATTACTGTGTGAATGGACAGACTAATTTTTAACTTACAGTGCCATGAAAACAATATTTTACATCATGCGTCACTTCATGAATGGAGAAAATAATGTGAAACAGTTGAGGAATGCAGTATTTTACAAAGCTCATTGACCTGAAAAAAACTGTAAACATGTGTAACTGTATGCGGAGAAAACAACTATGGGTTATTACTAGAAAGTAGAACTCTACATTGCATTTAACCTCAAAAGGAGAAAATACCGTTATCTTTTCAATATTATAACATGTTTCATACTGCTTTATTGTACGAATGGAGAAAATGAGTGACTTAGTTGTAAAATATTAATTGGTAGGTATATTACTCCTACTCAGAATGGAGAAAGTCTAACAGTAATCTTCACAGATCTTTAAAAAGACTACCTCATATGTTGAGCAATACCTAACAGTGGCCTAAGAAGTAATTGTAGGATGCATCAAATACATGTGTTGAAAAATAAATTACTGTGTGACTCACCCTGTGGAGGAAGTAGGTCTAACATTAAAAAAAAAAGTTTGCTTTTAGAATATACCACACTATGCGTTTAATACATTGCTGTGAACGAAGTGGTAAATGTTAACTCTTAGCCATGGGTTTTCCCTGAAATCAACATAGGCTGAGAATAATCCCTGTAAAACTAGAATGGATGAAAGTATAGATATTGGCTGTGAATTTTACTCAAATAGCCACCACTGTGCACAACAACTTTTTCCAAATTTAACCTTGTGACAGCCTGGCGACCTGTCTGCGGTGTTTCTCTGCCTTTCACCCACTGTACATCGGGGCAGCCTTATGCCTGTTGGGACCCTGAATAGGAATATATAAGACTTTCCAGGCAACAAATGAATGCATTTTCAGAATTGGATTGGATTGAATGTATGTTTTCTCCTTAAAATAACAATTTAATATTTTAATTCAAGCAGTTTTACTCTAATTTCATATCATGAAGACTTATTTCAGCCTAACAGCAAAAAATGAGACAGGCCAACTCAGTTTAGTTGGGTTTACCCTCTGGTACATCCAAGAATGTTATGTTTCTCACTCACTTAGAAAGAAACCCTTCTGCATGCGATTAGAAGCCACAGCAATGGACTTGTGGCTTCCCATCAGTCAGATATCATGTTGCTAATCTTGTGTACATGAGCAACCTGGACAATCAAAGCTCTACACACTCTATCAGGTGTTAGGTGTTACAGAAGTTTGCTATCCAAACTGTGGAGTCACTCTCTGCTGCACTGTCTGTAATGGGTTAGTTTAATCATAACAGCATGGAAACCTCCAGATCTACAACACAGCCTCCAGCAGCTGGCTGGTTCTGCCCTGTAGTGCATGTGTGCTCCTATGTATTGTCAGATCAGGGTCATGCTTAACACACTGTCTCACTGTCTGATAGTTTTGTCAGTGAACCAGAGCAGCATTGAAAATACATGTTGTATCGTTAATAGCCACACCTGGACCGCAGGAGGGCTGGGGTTATAGGTTGTAACTTGGTGTTTTTCCATTGACGTAAGCTTGTACAAATAGGTACCACACAGGCAGCTCAGTCCAAGGAGTGGGACAATTCTAGTGATAAACAGTGATAGTGATTAGAAGTGCACGCTCTGTGAATATGTAAATGTTCAAAGTTATAGTTTTAATAAACCCTGACAGTTTTTAAAGTCTCCTTTTATGTGTTGCCACCAGAAAATTTCCATGTTTCTAGGTATACTGCAAACAAGGCTTCCTGATTCATCCCATTCATCATGAGATTGGGGTGGGGTGAGGAGGGGGGCTCTGAGTTTTAAAATAGAACAAGCCAAAGTACATTCGCAAGCAAAACAGACTTGGTTCTGTTGATTGGAGAGAGTGAGGAGTTTGTGAACTGTGTGTTACGGGGTTTACTGTTAACCCCAGCGGTCACAGGACAAACCTGGCAGCAGCGGAGAGGTTCTCCCATTGAAATCCTGCGTTTATTCTCACTCTGGTGTGGAGCTATCTGAAGGTTCCTTGTGTGGGTAAACTCTGAATATTATGCAGGTTCACTGTATCAGTGAGTGCTAACAGCCCACTGGCAGGTTTGGGTTAACTAAGCTCAGCTCTGCTGCCGTGAACACAGCCACAGCTTTTCAGATTATCCCAGTGATAGTTTTATCTGTCAAGAATGATCTTTTGTCAAAGCTTCCCAGCTCATTCCTTCTCACCTTGTCTCTCATGTGGAAGAGTATTTGTGAATAGGTTTCTCCTCAGGGCAGTACAGTACTAACAGGATGGAAATGAGGACTAAACAGACTTGTTGTAGTCAAGTGACAGTGAGTGAAACACCGGCTCTGAGGGCTTATTGCTTCCTGTTACGTTAGGAAATGTCTAATGTGGCTTCCCACAGATTCCCCCTGGTTGTCTGTGGACAGTCTGGGCACTGCAGCCTGCTGGGGGAAGGTTATCAAAAGTAAACATGTGATCTGGAGGGCCATCAAAGCTCTGGAGATAGGCTTGTGTACTCAGTGGTGTGAAATGTATAAACAGAAGTGGGTTAAGCTGTTACACCTGCTAGAGGCATTTCCACTTACCTGGTGCACATCCCGTTAATTTGGATCAGAAACTTTGTTTGGTATTTCCAAGAGCAATGCCAGGAGCAGTTCCCATGAAAGATGTTCATGCTGGCACTGCAGCGAGGCCACAGAGGGTGAAGTTGTTCAACTGCGGTGATGTAAGCTGTGCTATGTAACGTCACTAGGCAGTGTGTGTCTTTACAGGCTCGGGTGTTGTGGATTGTATTAGCAGGTAGGCAGCACGCTCAGGGCTGCTGACAGTGTGTACTGACAAGTAGATTACATAGAACGACGTAACAGCCATACCAGTGCTCTGCCTGCCCTAAATCATACCAAAGGCCTTTTGTAATGGCACAGTGAAGGCTCTGACGTCCTCTCTGGAGAAAGCTTAAGCTCAGCAGTCAAAACACCTATTGCAGTTAACCCTCTATTGTATGAGAACTGAATTGTCTTCAGTTACAAAAATGAACTCTGTCAAAATGGGCAGTGCTAAAATTTAATTATCAACTGCCAAAATAAAGGAAATACCAACTTAAAATGTTTTATTAGGCCATTTGTCCACCACACACCACAACAACAGCTTCAGTGTGCTTTGGCACTGATTCTGCAAACAGGCTTGTAAAGTTCCAACACCTTTGTGAATCTATGATAATTTACTTATGTTAGTTTGAATATTTTTATATATATAGTATCTATGCTTCTTACTTTGAGACACTATTGATTCAAACATATACTTTTTAGCACAAACAAAATTTTAAAGGAAATAACTCAGGTGTTTTACAGCAGTGTAACATCCTTCTTGCTGTGTTTTCAAAAGACAGTTTTTCTTGAAGTTGTGAGGAGGGACTTGGTGTTGAATGTCAGAGATATCTGATGGTAAAATCTGCTGATCATTTGGGGTGGCTTCACTGGTGAATAACAAGGAAGCAGGACTGGTCATTGCTTTGCCTGCCCTTTCTTGGTTAATCTCTTTTGGTATTTTTTGTTACATGCCATTATAATTTTGTGGCATTCTTCAGTATTAACTTAGAAGTAATTGCAAATAACTGCCTCTTTTTTATCTGTATCAGCCTTGATAAAATGGTCCCATACACATGCAAGTATACATTTAATTAGATAAATAGAATAGTGAAAATGCTCTGTTGAAACTGGACTTCCCTCTTTTAGTTACAACTCCACTGTCTTCTGTTTGCAGGTTTTTGAAACATGAGCCTTTAATCACAGTAACCGTCTCAAAGGGCTTCACAACGCCCACATTATGAAAATAAATGACAGCGTTGCTGTGCTTCTCTTTGTCTGTGATGTACTTTAGAGCTGCTGTGCCTGCCAGCATCTGTAAGAAAGCTAATTAGTGAACAGGTGAGCTTGAGTTTGACACATCTAAACCTGGTATCAAGTAATTACAGTTTGGGCAGTTGGAAAGAAACACATTTGATTTAATACGCAAGGCGTTTTTGGCATCTATCTGAAAATGGCCACAATGGAAAAACACCCCTTTTTTTTTTTTTTTTTTAACTTTTTGTACATTTGACTACATAGTATGGGATAGGGCTGCACAAAATATTGTTTCAGCATCGACATCGGGTGAATGTGCAAGTCACATTGCAGAACACGTGATGTCAAATAAGGCAAATTAACTCAAACATGTCCTGCTATAACTTCTTTGCTGCCTGGTACACAAAAAGCAGACCTCTGTGACTTTTCACATTGTCTTCATGTTTTCCTTTTGGTGCCTTAACACTGGGAATGTGTTGCCACATTTCTAATAATATGCAAGACAGGTGTCTCTTACGTCAAAAAACATGTAGCGCAGATGTTTCTTACAGCAAAAACGTGTATCTGTAATAAAATCTGTATGTAACACAGATCTTATTGCAGAAATATAGATAAAATCTATGTTTCTATGTTTTTCTATATTGTCATAGACATTGTATGTATGTAGGTATGGTGGATAAGAATCACATTAGTCTTCTTCGATACACATAAAAAAACCTAGCCCTCCTCTGTGATTCCAAATTATTTACCAGACACCTGGTCAATGATCCCATTTTTTGCCTCCCTGCCAAACCCAAAATTTACCTGCATTTGATTCACGACTGGTTTTAATGATGGACTCTGGTCAGGAGGCCTTCTCATCTTCCACATTGCAGATTAAACATACATGTGATCTTGGTTACAGATGGTGGATAACATGTTAAACACAACTGTAACACATAAGTGGACTTGTAAAGTTTATTAGGAAAACACATGTTGTTTTCCCCAATTACCTCTCCACCTGTTCTCTCTCTTTGTGTGCATACAAGTGTCAGAGTCTCGTGTGAAACTGAAGTTGAGGCTGATTTCCGGAGGGGTGGTAAAAGTGTGTGTGGAAGGGTTGTTTTGTTAGAAGTGGATAGACTTACTTAAGTAATCAGATGATGAAAATTGTGATGGTTAATTGCATATCTGTACATGAATAATATACTATGAATCTGTGGAGATTTCCGGTATTTTTGATGTTGCAATACATATCACAGGGAAAAAAAACATACAAAAACTTGATGAAATGTTAATTGTCTTATTTGTGTTAGGGATTAGTGCCTGCTTCTATAGTAGTCTCTACGTACTTAAGAGATTCCTTTTGACTAGTTATCTGCAGCTACATGATAGTACTGTCAGACAATTAATGCAATCTGAGTTAAGTCTGACTTTGAAGCTGTTTTTCATGAAATTGTCAGTGACTGATTTCAGTTTGAATACGGTTGGAAAAGAGCATCGGACACATGCTGGTAGTTTGTCTGTGGCTGGTAAGTTATTCTACGTTGCAGATAACCAGCCATCATTTGGGGTCGTGTTTGATTCTAAACATGAGTTGGCTGGTGAAATAGTGAAAATGCCTTATGGATTTTGGGATTTACCAGCTGCTGAGGCAGGTGGATAAAGCAGTTGGTTGACAGAGCCTCAACAAATCATGCTAGGTGCAGCGGTGTGTTGTAGTGATTATACAGGCTCTGAGCTAGCCAGGTTCAAACATCAACCCTGCTGAAGTGCCCTTGAGCCAGGCATTGCTGCTCTGCAGCATTTCCTGTGGAGGGGGGCAAGAGAAAAGAGGATCACATTGTTTTACATAACATTAAAATACAGTCAGTGTTTTGTTTGTTTTTAATACATATAATTGCTTGTTTGACATTTCTACATTATTTCCTAAGGTATGCTACTTGAAAAAGTCTTGTAACATTTTTAGAGGCTCTGCACATTTTTTTTCCCCACAATTTGAATAGCGTAATGTTTTTAACTAAGCTATCAGTTTGTGGCTGTTTTTAAGGCCCAGCTGGCCTGCATCCGTGTTTTGGGGCACTGAAGACTTTGATATCAGGAAGGCTATCTCACAGCTTAATATTGTGGATTGAAACTTCTTAAGTATTTCCAGTAAGCGGTGGAGTGTGTGTGTGTGTGTGTGTGTGTGTGTGTGTGTTGGAGGTGGGGGTTGTAATTTGTTTGTTGTGATTTGGTCTGAATTAGGCTATCTGTCCTTGCATCAGTTAGTTCAGTGTTTGTCTTGTCTTTTTACTTTTACATATAATGTAATCAGTGATACATACTGTAGCTCACGTTATCACATAATTGTTATCTGACGGGAAATGGTAGGGAGATGCATAACTATGGATGTTGACGTCATACACTCAGTGTTAACACAGACGTGGGAAAAAGGAAAATAACAGTTTTTTGATGTACAGTAATGTGTACAGCTTGTGGTTTGTTTCATATAGTAGCCATAGTTAGCACATGAAATGCAGTAGTTGTTTCATCCTTCATCAAACCCTTAATCCTTAGGTGAAAAAAAAAGTGAATCATTGTACATGTAACATTGGCCCTAATGTTTACATATAAAAGTCTATTAAGAAAGCTTTTGTAGACATGCGTGCTTAAAAAAAAATGCTGAGCATGCATGGTCTTACCAGAAAGTCTGTGTTTGATTTTTTTTTTTTTTTTTTTTTTTTTTTTTTGTACAGTATTACTGTACACTAGCAAAGCAGATGTAGTGTGACAAGCCGTTAGCCTTTTGGTGTGAGTTTTCCATGACTCATTGGCCTCCAGCCTTTGAAGTCTGAACCCTCCTCACATTGATGTGTGATAATGGCCTCCATGTTTCTGTGGGTGCTGCTGGGGCTTCAGGCTAAGTATTGTTTAGAGCACAGCGCACAGGTGGGATTCAGTTGGAAAATTAAAGGCCTGTCATCACCAAACTCTAAGGAACTCTTTACCAAGACTTGCAGATAGTCATTTGGAAATTTCTTCAGTCGCAGCTTCCGATTCTTCAAAGACTGCACCGATTCCTGAGTGATACCTTTTCTGTACCTTTCTCAGTTGTTGACATTGGTACATGCCGTTCCCTTCTCCAAATAGAATATCTCGTCAGCTCTGTCAAAATAAATACCTTTACACTTGTAGAAAAGCTGAGCACCAACTGTTAGAATCCAATATGTTAAAACTTTTTGCCATATATGTTGTCACCTTAAAGTCAATGTCTGTACTAACAATCGACAATGAAAAATGTTTTGTTGTTGTTGTTGCTTTTGTTTTTGTTTTTTTTAAATACCCAGGCATTGTGATGATGCACTGAATCGGTTTCAGTAGGCTGTAAATGTATATGGCTTTGTTGGCAAATATTTTATAACAGCAGTGCTAGAAAAAAAGTAGCATTGCTTTTAACAATAAAAATGGCAACCTATTTTATAGTTTTAATTTTGGTTATATTGAAAAATGCAGCCTTTAGTTTTTTTTTTGTTTTTTTTTTTTTTTAACTTTGTTAAGCACTCAGAGCTCAAAATACAGTTTTATTTGATTAAAACCAGAAAATGTGAGCAAACCAATTCAGCTTTAACGTACTGCACATCTAAAAGTTTTCAGTCTAATAAATCACTGTATAAAGAAAGCCAGTAGCCAGGTGTTTCCATAGGTTGTGCTACTTATATTAACTTATATGAAATATAATATTGTCATAGTACTTGATAATGTTGTCCATTTGTGGTTTATTAGGTTGTTTCAACACCTCTGCTCATATGAGATTAACTTACAGGGTTTTTAATAAATTACAGTTTTATCGGGTAATTATTTCATGACCTTTGATGTTGTCATTTTAATAAATCTTGATTATAGCAGATAATGTACAATAAACTGTGGTGTTTTTACAACACAACAATAGCCTTCAAGGCTATTCAATTCAAGTCTTATTACACTGTTAACCCATGCTTAAATAGAACTTGACTGAAGTACAGTACTTACTCTGTCACACCGTCTTGAGCTTGGCATTGGAAATGAGAGAACTGCAAGGCAAACATGCTCTGTCAACAATACCACAGCTCAAGTGTACTGTCAATATTTCAAAAATGTGTTGGTTACACATCTCCTCACAAACATTAGTATTTCAGGAATGGAGTCCATTGTTTTGTAAAGTTGTCATATTTAACTGTTGTTCCTTACACAAAGGCTGTGTAAACAGCTTTTCAAATATCTTCTATGGCTGAAACATTTGTATGAATTACAATCGTGACCTGCCAATGATTTTACAGTGTTTTCATCACGTTGTATTGCTGTTAAGCAACCAAAGCACCAGCAAGGCCGTTTCCCCTGGCTACAATTAACATTTCAAATTGTGATGATTATGCTGTACGAATGGTTTATAATCACTCATCTCCCTCCCCCATTTGTATCTCCCCATCCAGTCTGTGGCCCCAGCATTGACATTGGCAATGACATCAGTGAATTCAGGCGTCTGGAGAACTGTACGGTGGTGGAGGGATACCTGCAGATTCTCCTCATCGGCGACAAGAACAACAATGTTAACCAGGAGATCTTCCGTTCACTCAGCTTCCCCAAGCTTACCATGATCACCGACTATCTGCTGCTATTCCGGGTGTCGGGCCTGGATAGCCTGAGCACACTTTTTCCCAACCTCACCGTCATCCGCGGCCGCAACCTCTTTTACAACTATGCCCTGGTGATCTTTGAGATGACAAGCTTGAAGGACATCGGCCTGTACAACTTGAGGAACATCACCCGAGGTGCTATCCGTATTGAGAAAAACCCTGAGCTTTGCTACCTGGACTCGGTGGACTGGTCCCTCATCATGGATGCTGAGTTCAACAACTTCATTGCCGGGAACAAGCAGTCCAAGGAGTGCGGAGATGTTTGCCCGGGCATCATGGAGAACAGCCCTCAGTGCAGAAAGACAATGTTCAACGATAACTACAGCTACCGATGCTGGAACTCCAACCACTGCCAGAAAGGTAAGCTGTTGGTAACATGAGATAGCAAATTAGGCATTTTAGTTTCAAATTTATCAGGTGGACAGTTTTACCTTTAGCCTATTTTACATGGATCCATCTGTGGATTGTTATCTGTCATAGTTGTTGCTGTTAATTTTGACCTAAAGGACACATGTGGCACCTATTTTCTACATCAGTGATGGCTTGTTTTGGTTGCAGCACTGTGTGTTGACAGTGTGGTAAAGGACACTCTCGTGCATCTTTTTATTTGGTTCGTCTAGGTTAACACTCCTAGTTCTAAGCAAATAAGAGCTGTAAAGCAAAAGCCATATGGATTCATATACAGTAGCTTCTATATTGGACAGTGTTTTTACAATCTGTCATCCCAGAATAAATCTTGAGTCCAGTTCCCATAAGTGCATGGTGTTACCATTTCATCAGTTAAGAACACATGAATCAATAGCTGAACATTAGTCCCGACTGCAGTTTACCCTCAGTTCATGTTGTTACACTACACTATACAAGCATGAACAACTATCAGCTCTCTGATGTCAATGTCTGTTAATTTAATATCCATTAAACTGTATGTTTTGGGATTGTTTCATGGTAGTTTGGATAATGTGTCTCATTCCCAATGCACTGTACTGCATTATGCTTGCATGCAACCTGCATTTTTAGGCACCTCAGTGCAGTTAATTTGTGCTACCCAAGCTAAAATGGCTTTGTTTATTTCTGGCCAGACAAACCAAACTAAAGGAGGACTAAACACCCCAGAATTCAGATAAACCGCTCCAAACACGCTTGTTGTGAGCACACCCTTGGATGGCATGTGTTTATTCAGACAGTGTTTTGTTTTCCTGGTGTGTTACAGCTGACAGAGTGTGTGTGTGACAGAGAGACCCTAGTCGCGGGATCTCTCTCTGGATTAGATGCATGCATAAACACGGATGCAGAGGCACAGATAGATGCATACTCATAGGCAAAAACATTGATATCTAGACATCTTTGTCTTATACATGCAAACCCCTCGCCAGCTTTATGAATTGGGGAAAATAGGCAAAAAAGTGGAACTTGATTGAGGAAGAAGTATTTGATGGAGAAGGTGTTTGGTGGAGGATCAGAACTGGACAGTTATCTTCTGTTCTTCCAGTAATCTGAGAAACACTTCTGCAGACAGTCCACAGTTGCTCCGTCATAACATAAAACCTTGACCTCGATCACACTCCTCCTGTCCTCCCCTCTGCTCCCCCTCACTTTGTGTGTTATGTCTGGCTGAAGCGTCTGGAGGTCCCGACAGACGTTATCCCCCAAGCACAACACTCAGCTCAAACTTTTTCTATGTGTGTGGTTATGACAGCGGACACAAGCCTTGTGCTTTATTGTTTTATATTTGGTCCAGTGAGAATAAAGATCAGGTTTAGCACCTAATAACAGATGGAAACCAGTAGGATCTTGTTAAAAAGGTCTACATATAACCAACCACTATTTTTGGAATCCGGTCATTTTCTAAACATGTAGTTGGCTGGAAAAATTATGAAACCACCCAAAACACTATCTACTGGTTTGCCCTTATGGGATCAAGGCCGTCTATCTTTCTTCCTGCCCTGCTATCAGCCCTTCTGACAGGCAGATTCGTTGCTTTGACAACAAGTTCCCCAATTCTGCAACAACACATTTACATTGTAAAGTCATTAATCTGACTCTCTTATGCAGTGAGTCGACGATTCTTCGATCACCAACAATGCAAGAAACCGACAACAAGGAGGTCAAGAGTCACAGTGCTGTGAGGACAGGCCATAGCTTCTTTTAAGTGTTTACCTGTCAAATAGGAGACCTGCGGTTGGTACAGTGTCTCTATCTGTTAACCCTCCACTGTGGAGACTAGACACTGATGACTATCTCAGCTTTCTCTACACAGGCGGTTGTAGGACATTGAATAGATGTAGCTATCATTTGAAACTGGCTGTATAATTTCACAGCTATTAATACTGAGGGTTCAGTACCACTTCCACTGCTACTCCAACAGCTACTACCACTATTACTCCTCCTGCTGCTGCATGACTGTAAGGACTTCTCATACTACTGCCTAAGCCTGTCACGATAACAAATTTTGAGTGTGTGTGTAGCCCGTGCCCCCCCTTGAGGAAAACAAACACGCATGAATGTGGCAATTAATCGTGGTCAGAAAAGTTACCGTCTTCATTTAAATTTAGCGTGCAATTAACCAACTTCTTGCATATCGCGACAGGCCTAAGTTAGACAAACAGTATAAGAATGAAGTGGCATAAAGCTATGGGCTACGGGCTTGTGTCCGTTTCCCACACCACACCCAATGGATGCAGCTGAATAATGCAGCTCGTTTAACTCAGACACACACACACATCTAAATATCTGATCAAACACAAATACTGCCGCTGCTACTATTATTGCAACTATGAGTCTCACCACTTTTCATGCTATTGCATTTGATAGCACTACTACTTCTACTAATGCTACCTCAACAACTACTATGATTACTATGGGCCCTATATTGCGCCAGACTCCCTAAACCCGTTATTTGCGGATTTAGGGTTGCGCAAGAGGCGTTCCCCTGTAAAAGTTGCTATCTTGTGCACCTCCCGCTATCCGCAAAACATCTGCGCTACCCGCTATATTATGCATAGGCGCGTTTTGGGCGTTACGCCAGTTAAACCAATCAGTGTGCCAGGTGCCATTGCCTTTAAGGGCAGGATGCGCTATCCTAAATCCTAAATCCTAAACCCTCGATGGAGAGAGGGAGGTAGATTTTCTCAGGGGTTCTACTGAGGATAAAGCAAGTTGGCTTTATATATATACATATTATATATTATATTATAGGCGAGTTAATTCGGGAGGTGGAGCCACATGTGTCCAAGTGGACGTGTCACAAGGTTGTACTGATTGAGTAAAATCCCCGGGTCACACCACACACACACAAGAGGCAGAGGTGGAACTATGTGTAAACTAATTTATTGACAAGGTAGATTGGGCAAATAAAATATTAAGAATAAAAATATAGCACAGCTGCTGGCTTATGATAAAACAATAAAACGTGCTGGTGTAAGTGTCCAATTAAAACAGTCTTTCCTCTAAACAGTCTATATGAGTAATATACTCAGTCCATTCCGGCGGCGTCCCGGTATCAGTCCGACCGTGTGCGTGGTGAGGCTCTGTCAGGGCGCACATTGAAGCCGCCTGGGCGTGCTCTCGGAACAGCCCAAACTTAAGGGATAGCGGATAGCGGGTGGTCTATCTGCCTTCCCTAAAGTGTGTGCGCAAGATAGCAATTTTAGGGATAGCGCATGAAACACGCCCACGGACACACCTCCAGGCACAAAAGACAGAGTCGGCATAACGGATAGCGGGTAGCGTGGGCGCAAGATACCGTTTAGGGATAGCGGAAGCTCCTAAATCCGCAATTTGCGGGTAGCGGGTAGTGGCAGCGGGTAGCGGGTGGCACAAGATAGGACCCTATGACTCCAGCTATTAGTAGTCCTACTCCTGCTGTTACTACTGCAGCCACTTGACTCCTCTGCTCTGGTGGTAATTCTGTGTTGAGCTCCATTTGGTTGCTGCTAAAATGTGCGCGTGCGCACACACACACACACACACACACACACACACACACACACACACACACACACAAACACACTCACACTTTTTGTCACCCTTTCATAAATGAATTATTAAGTAATACTTTTTGAATGTTTTTTTCATTGTGAAAAGTGTGCATTGTTGTAAAAAAACACCTTTACAACTTTCAAGGCATTACAGGCCACTTTTACCTGTTAATGCTTGATGTCCACTACAGTGGACAGAATTTTGCAGCCACAGGGGAATAAAAATTGCTACAGTAAATATCACATAAACCTAAGCCTTGCCAGGTATTTTGCTGAAAAATATGTGTTAGGGTTACTTGTCTGATTCTCGAGATGAAAGAGCATAATAGATATTCCCGAGGTACGCTGTGTACCTCCCCCTCTCTCTGTCATTTTGAATTTATGATCATAGGTCAAAAAGAGGCAAAAACAATGATCATATGGAAATGTAGACAAGTCTCAGGTGAGTTCACCTCATGGCAGTTTGGAAATGGTAACACAATTCAGATGGTTAAAATTGCTTTTAAATATTTGTCCACTGTGGTGGACATCATACATGAAAGGGTTACACTGAGACAAAGCAGTATGCTTTTAGTATTCTTTATTTAGACACAAGGAAAGTAGACAGACAGACAGGAGGGAGAACTGTGAGGACTCAGTCCTTGGACGTTGAAGGTAACTGTGGCTCCAGAGGGGGAAATCATCCACTCCTCTATCTTTCGGCATGGGGCTCCAGATAATTTGATGGTTCTGACTGGCCTAAAAGCCAGTTCACGTCTCAGGACCTGACTAACTAGACACATGACACGTGGAGGCACCGCTAATGTTTTTGTTTCTAGTTAGAATCTTCTCATCCAGGAGGATGACACACGCTCTGTTGTTAGAAGCCAGTTAAAGTAGACTGAATGTGGGGGACTTTGAGAGCAACCTCGTGAGGGTGTTAAAGCCAATTAACTGAGCTCCAGTGGGAGTGTGTCTGCCAGGACAAACAGGCCATCAGTTGTCGCCGCTGCCTTACAACAGAATTGATCTCAGCCAACATGAGCCCTGCTGCACTCACAGCAGAAACTGCATTGTTTTGTGCCATTTATTAGACAGTTTATAGGAGCAGTGCACTGCTAGTAAAGCCAGGCTCCATGAAAGGGAGGAAGTCAGACAGCTGTAATAGTTGCGCTGGCAGTCCATCCCCTCAGGTCATCCTCTGGCAGCTCCAGACTTCCTACAGATCAGCGGCTTTCCATATTATAGGGTCCTTTGTGTTCCTTGTTAGTCCATGCCAGTAAAAAGTGTAAAGATTGTTGCAGTTATACTGTCAGTCATCTCTTTTTACTTGACATTTGTACAAGAAGAAACCGACACACACTCTGCCCTTACTTGGATGGGACCAATAGAGTAAAATGTTATCATTATTAGCATTTTTCTCTCCTGATAACTTCCCAGAGTCAATCCTCAGTTGTTTCAACTGGGATGTAGCGCTGAGACTCTTAGGAATTTCCCGCTTTAACATATGCCTTGCTCAATCATGTCAGCACTATGCTTTACTTGGTGTTACACTGCATTGGATTTCCATAGAGTACTCTGTTGTCTGTCATGTTTCCTCAGTTCATTCATCACATTGATTTGTGACGTAAAGGAAAAACACCAGCGCGGGATTGAATGAATCAATAGACAGCTCATGCTTTCAGTCTGAACTCATTCATAAAATGATTACAAGGCGAAGAGGGTTCAGAATGTGTTTCCTCTCTGGGAAATCTGTGTGTGCTAGTTGTGGCGATGGGGGTTGAATTCTCCAGTGTTTACTTCCCTTGTTTGTGTTTGGAGTCTGGTTTTGGTGTTTTGTCTGGTTCATAACTCATAAGCCTCTAAAGGAGAACCATGTCTGTGCACGCTGGGAAGCAAATACACTCTCATTCTGTCATACACACAAACACACACACTCACTCATTGAGCAGCAGGGGGGATGTTTTTCTGGTCTGGGCAGATGAAAGCACATCATTAAAGTACAAAGCAGGTCTTCTGGGGTTACTGGAAAGACTTTTTGTCTTTTGTTAACCCCTGGCTGGAGGGATTACACATTGAAGGAGAGGTGGATCATCACCAGGGCAGTTTCTCAGCCTGCAGCTAGACTGATGTTTTAGACGTTAGTGCTCATTCATGTTACATTTTTAATCAGATAAAACAGATGGCCGCAAACATCTAATTTTGTGAATGTATGAATGTATTGAGAGTGTGGGGAACCTTTCATATCAATAGATGGACATAGGGTTGTCAAGATACAAGGATTTCTAACTTTGATGCAATACCCAGAAAAATAGCAATACTCAATACCATTTTAAATACCACAGGGAAAAAAATGACAAAATGCTGGGCATAGAAAAATGGGCTTTGTGTGTGTGTGTGTGTGTGTGTGTGGCTGGTGGAGATGGAGTGAGAAAAGTTTTATGTTTTATTTAGAGAGAGCACTGCAGGCATTGATACTGTTGGAAAGCAGTATTGGTACCTTTTCAAATTTGTAGTGTCAGTATTTACCATAGTATTGATACTTTTGACAACCCAGTGGACAGGCACGCTAACTAGAAAACATTTACTATTTATACTAGGCAGCTAACGGTCACTTTATTTGTCCACTTTATTTGTCCAACAAAAAACAGGGCAACTGTACATCACTTTTTAAGTGCTTCCTTCTTTTAATCATTGCCAGTGGGAAAAATTATAACCTCAGTTGTCTCTCAATTTTTAATGCGTTCTAGATGCAGGTCTTTTGCGTCACATTTTCTTATTTTGTCTGGTCTGCCAGTTTTTTAATCTTCGAGATTCAAGTTTGTCTTTGTTTGACATAATCAAATATGTAGAGAACTGTTGATTTAAAAAATACATATCACATGACACTCACCTTATACACTGTTTTATATTCTTAAATGAGCAGTGTATTGTAGCTGTTCCAAAGCTGCAACTTTGTCTCAGCATTTTATGTCATCTCAACTCAAGCATTACATGTTATCGGTAGACAGATTTAAAAAATAAATAAATTAACCCCATCCTGTCCCTCAGCATGCCTACTAATGGAAATAAGCAGACAAAAATGTATTTATCAAATAGGGATTCTATCTCTGTTTCATTAAATTATCAGAAAAAAAAAAAAAAAACTTGTCATATTGAAATGCAAGCAGTGGTGTTACAGCCCTAATTAAGTCTAAAACATGGAAAGAAATAAGCTGTGCAGTTAATACAGCACCAGCAGTAAAACTGCACAGTTAGTGAAGTTAAACAGTTTTGAAATTTGATACACACAAAGTCAAGCATAGGATTGAAGCCATGGAAGGGGGAACAGGACAAGTTCCAAACATAAGAAATGGGCGTGGAATCCAGCTGTCACCTGGACTGACCCCTTCAGAGCTGCAGACATCTCAGTGCATGTGGAGATGAGAATGAGCAGCAGTCACAGAGCCTTAGAGTGGAGTTTAGGCTCACCTGTTTGTTTTGCAGTATGTGCTCCCTTTTAAAAATCTATTTAATATTTTCCTTATACTTTTAGGAAAGTTGTATTGATTAAAACAGGTTGATGAAAGCTAAAACGCATAGTAGCGTTGGTAAACCATGACACTTTGGATGATCAAAATCTACTGTCCGCCAACATTTTAGACCATTTGTTTACCAATTTTTAGACCTTCTCCTTCTTATTTGTGATTGGTCATTTCTTTTGAAACTGACAGTGACGAGGGTTTTGTATTGGCAAAAGCTGAACAGAGTTCAAGTTTGGACGCCGTTCAAAAACGGCAAGCAACTGTCTGCATTCCATCAGATAGATGTGAACACCAGCAGAACACCGTGTTTAGAAACATCATGACACCACACAAGGTAAAAAGATGCCTTTCTGGTGCATGTTTACATTGGCAAACAATTAAAAAAGCACAGGCCTTGAAGTGTCGTTATCTCTGGGAAAGAGTGTGAGAATTACAACAGAACAGTTTGTTCTGTTGTTTCCACTCATTTCATTTATTTGTACTTTACTAGTATGGACTGCAATTTAAGTTAATTTCATTGCTAATATCAGCCTTGGCAATACTGATAGCCTATGTCATTTCATGTAAAGTTCATCGAGAGAGAGAGACAGACAGACAGAGAGAGTGTCAGTGCTGTGGATGTAGTCCCACCCTCCTCTCAGTCCTCTTTGCTGGTTGGTTTTGGATGTGGCAGACAACCTGTGGTACATCCAGTGTTTGTTTGCTCAATGCTTCTCCAGTGCAGAAGGCTGTTTTTAAACATGTATTTTCTTAACCTGAGCTAGCCTTTTCCCAGTTTCTTTCTCATCAGTGTTTTTTGAGATTTTTTCTATAATATACACTATCTCTGCTTTACTTGACTGTCAGAGCAGTGTTTAACCTAGAGTTTTTGTAGGGGTGGGTGGTAAAGTATTGCTGATGGGTGGGTGTGTAGGTCAGTGAGTGGAGAGGCTCTATTTTTTGACAACATGCTTGTGAATGTGAGGTTGATACCTAATAAAAAGACACCAAATTAATTTATTTTGCTACATTTTGCTGCTTATAGGCTATTTGTTAATTCAAACTTCATGGGTTTACTACATATTTACTACATATTTATATATTTATATATTTGCTGATAGTATTTCTGCCACTTTGAGGAAAATGTGCTGAAAATGAGAGGAGAGAGGTTGAAGTTCTAGTACTAAACTGTTTTAATCACACATATCATTACTTATAAATCATATGGGCAACATTTTATTTTAATTTTATATAGTAGTAAGGCTAAATTGCAACGTGTGTTTTAACTTCACATATATAATATAGAGGAAACATTGTACAGTGATGATAACAAGAAAAAAAAGTGGCAGTTGGACTACACAACATTGTAACATGTCACAGATTTTAGTCACAACAGTCCTAAAAATGTCCATACAATACAGCTAAGTGGTTGCACTCTTGAGCCCTGTACATACAGTGTTTGGCTGCATTGTGGGCAGCGTTTCCCGCGAAGTTTAATTTGCTCAGTTAAGATGATAAGTATCGATTACCTTTATTGATTATGGTCCCATCTTAAGTCTTTCAGGGGAATAGGCCTATATCATAACACATTGTCAAAACACACGTTTTACTCAAGGACCCCTTAGCATGATGTATAGCTGTTGATGAAACACAGATGATGTTTTGGAGAGAGGGCTTGAAGGAGTGTTGGGGGGAGGGAATGAATGAGATCGGATGACATCAACGCTGTAATAAGGTCAGACATTAATTGAGAGCGTTGAGTGTGTGTGTGGCGAGAGTGACTTGGCATGTCCTGATAAATATAGTTTGGGAGTCAATTGACGGGACAAGCTGCACTGTCTTCTCCATCATCTTACACCATGTTGGAGGATCTGGCTGCACTCAGTGTCAGACTGTACATAGACGGTGAGAATCTATCACATCCCTTTTTGGGGATGTGCTCTGCACTGCATCTGTTATTAATACTGACACCGGTAGATAATTTTCTCTGACAAGACATGATAGAACCAGAGTCTCTTGTTCAAGCCCATTATCACCCAGACACTCAGCAGCTGTAGGAGATTAACTGCAGGGCAGGTCCAGCACCCCCCTTACATTTGCTTTTATATGTCATGTCATTGACACTGTTATCTGGGATGACTTACAGTGAAGTTCGAGTAAGAATGAGCTTCAATTCCTAGAAGATGAAAGGAAACTAATAGTAAGGAAGCCCAAAAGGTCACTGCACTTTGACAATATTCATGTGACCCATGATATCAGAATTACCTTAATCACCTCAAGCAAATAGTTTTGATGACATTGGAAAACTAAGATGATACAGTGCACACTGACACACACAGCACAGGACAACAGGACCTCACATAATGGGACAGGACAGATGATACCATATTGAGTTGAAGCCTTTATTAATGTAGGATTCACACACTAAGAGCAAGTCTTCTTTTTCATATGGCCCCTGTTTACAAGGACCAAATAAGAACATGTCATCATTAAATAAAACAAAGATGCCATACAGTGTGCTGTATGTTACATTACATAATAACAATAAAAGCATTGTCACTATGTATCAGTAGATTACAGCTGTAGTGATGATGTAAGAAATACAAACAATTGCTTAAGAGAGAGGGAGTGTGTGTTTTGGATAAGAGTGAATGAAAGTCACTAGAGGAGCCCAGCTCCAGCACAGAGGTCATGTTATCCAGACAGGCTGACCTGCATGAGCGGATGCTTAAGGCTTAAGGGAGCCCAATGAATAGCAGTTCCCCCTGCAGCCTGTCTAATCTCAGCTATGATTAGCTCCATACCATGACTGGGGACAGACACCCGCTGCCTAATTCAACACAAACATTGAGCTAGTGGTCTAAATCTTGGAGAAACAGGCTTGTGACCAGAAGGTCACCTGTTTGAATCCCTGGACTGGCTGGGGAAAGTGAATGGGAAACACTCTCCTCTCCCTCAACAGCTACTGCCAAGTTGCCCTTACGCAAGCCAAGTTGCCCTGAGGAACTTGTTCCCCAGACATAGCTATTCCAGTAAGTGAATGAGTAGGGAGGGTTCAGTATCTTGCTGAAGGCCGAGGCCTGACCTCGTTGCTGTGGTGATGCAGTTTCATGTGTGTATAGGTGAGAGTGTCTCTCTCTCTCTCACTCTACTACGCACACACACACAAAGAGAAATAGAAAGAGAGGCGGGGTGTTTTCTTACCTAGGGAATACTGGTCAGTCGAAATGTGTCATTTCATGCCCGCGCGCTTGTGTGTGCGTGTGCACGTGTGTGTGTGTGTGTGTGCGTTAGATGTTTTGGTGTGTAGTGGTGGTGAGAGGAGCTAGTGAGCACTACAATAGGGTGGCATAATGAATAATGATTAAAATGAGATGCACTTGTCTGCAAAATTCTGGTACAGACATAAGACTTTTTTTTTTTTTTTTTGTTCAGTGAATATCAGCTATGGTGCAAAATTATCATCATTGCAAATCTTTCAAAAATAGTGGCAGTTTGTTTCTTTTTTGTCTTTTTTGATTTGATTTGATTTGATTTTTTTTTTTTTTTTTTTTTAATAAGTTCAGCCTTGTTGAAGCTTCTCACCCTGCTGAAGTGTCCTTTAGCAAGACACTGAGCTCCAGGGCTGCTGTTCAGTAGCTGACTCTGATCTTGACCTGTGGAGGGGAGACTAAAAGAGAAATGTTCTTACAGGAAGTCATATAGGAACACATGGAATAAATAAAAAAAAAAAAAAAAAAAATACAATACAATACTACTAATAATAATATTAATAATTTGTATGGTATATTTGTATTTCCTTAGTTATGCAACTTAAAAGGTCTTTGCCCATAATCATTTTCAATTATTTATGCTTATTTTTGACAAGTTAAATAGAGAACATTTTTTACCTAAGATTTCAGCTTGTGACAGTTTTCATCTTTGTGTCTGGGGAAATACAGACTTTGACATCAGCAAGACTGTCTGTACGTCTAACTGATCCCATAATATTTTGGATAGAATTTCCAGTAAGGAGGAGATTAGCTTTGTTTGTGGTGATTATTTGGTCTGAATCAACTAGAATCTGTCCTCACATGCTGCTGTTATCAACATCAGCTAGCAGAGACATGAATGTCAAGGCCGGGGCCTGACTCCACTGAGTGTTTGTTTTGTGTTTTTACTGTTTAACATGAGGACGTACATGATGGAACCACAAAGCATGTTATGTCTGCCACAAGGACAGCAGAAGAGTCATTACCTATAACTTACTTTTAATAAGCCATTAATCATATTAGTAATTTATCAAAATTACAATCAATTTTCTGTCACTTGACTGATGAATTGAGTAATTCTTTCAGCTCTAGTTTCTATCAGGATACAGCCTGCCTTTGATGCCCTGCAAATATGTCATTAATCTCAGCCTGGTTGTAAGTCTCAGACTGATTTTTGCAGAAACAACTCATCTGATCATCTCACTATTAAATTTGTGGGTGACACAGCAATCATGGGTTTGATCCAAGAGGATGAAACAAGCTCCTGGGCCTGAGTGAGTCAGTTTGTTGGTTGATGTAAGACCAGTTTCATCAACTTTAATACTAGCATAACTAAGGAAATCATCTTTAATTTCAAGACTGGCAAACAAAAACACCACCAAATGACTATTAAGGGGAAGGGAACTGAAACTGTAGATGAATACAAATACTTACGAAACATAATAGATGCTGAACTGTCATGGAAAGCAAATAGAGATGTCATTAATAAGAAGGGGTTACAGAGACTATATTTCATGTGTAAATTAAGACAATTCAGAGTGGAAAGAGGTATGATAGTGCACCTGTGTCGTTCCTGTGTGAAGTGTATTTTAACTTTCTGTTTCATTGCCTAGTACTCTTTAGTGTCAGTGAGTAACAAAAACAAATTGCAAAAGATAGTGCAGTTGTTCAGGAGGGGCGTAATGGTTCTGAAACTGAGACCAAAACTGTGATCCAAATGATCTTCATTATGTTGTTGTTGTGCAGTATTTGTTATGTATCTGACTACAGTTTTATGGCGTGCACTGAATTTCCAAAAAGGACAGCAAAGTTCTCAATCAGTCCTAACAAAGCAGACACGTTATTCTCCAGATTTTCACTTTCTTATACACAAACAAACTGTGCTTCTTCTTGAGGAAAAAAAAAGGAAATCCATAGTGCAATCCTCTGTCAGTATTTTATTGTGGAGATCTTCTGAGTAATTAACACTAACCCCTCCACTCTAAAGCCACTGGATGCAGTGTGTCAGTGCCATGCGATTCATCACATGAAATAAACTTCATGATCACCATTGTGTAATTCATATGAAACAAAGGTTTGTCTTTATGAACAAGAGGGAAGTTGTAATGCATTACATTTATCTACATATACTGTATGGCTCTACTTTGGAAGCACATGCAATATCTTTCCACTGTCCTTGCTTTTAAATTAAGTAACTTCAGTACCAGATCACAGAACTGGTTCGTTTACTCCACGCGCTAATATGACACTTGGCAAGGCTGCGTACTGTTTCTTTCTGCATGTTATGGAATGATTTTCAAAGCGCTTTGAAATTAGAGTCTTGTTCTTCTGTCTGTTGTTTAAAGCATTAACTCCTGACATCATCTTTGATTTCTGCAGTTCTTCAGTATAGTGTAAGTTTAGAGCTTTAATCCATAATATTTACCTTGATACATGTGGCCGTGTCAGTGATATAGCTGTCTTTGTCGTTTGAATGTTTTTGAGCATTTGGCTGAATTGTACTGTATTTTCGTTTTTTCTTGGGTCCAGGTCTTTATGTTGAACAATACGTTTTGATCTCAATGATACTACCTGATTAAATAAATAATTCAGTCAACCAGTCGGTTCTTTGAACGCTTGAGACAGTCACTGTCACATTATAGCTGGCTCAACTCTACAATGGTGTTTCTGTCTACCTTTATCTCCCTGAATCTGTTTGTTTGTTCCTTTGTCTGTCTGTCTGTCTGTCTGTTTCTTTCTTTCTTTCTTTTTTTCTTTATCTGATGTATGTGTGTATGAAGTACCAGCTGAAAGCAGTGCCATGGAAACAGTACAGTACAAGTGAGTAGCTGTCTAAGCAGCTTCTGTGAACAGTCACTGAAATAATAATATAGTAACCATTTTTTGTGGAAGAAAAAAAGAAAAAGATCAGTATAATAGCTTAGTCTTATCACCCAAACCTGAAAAACAATCCATCATTACAAATGGTGGGATTAATAAATGGTATTGGTTAATCTAACAATTATTTTTGGATTTCTCAATTAGTATACAGGGTTTCCCCCAGTGCTTTATAGGCCTGGCGGGTCGCCGGGCTTTTCTTGCCCCCCCCGTCAGGCTAAGCGTTGCTTGTTTATTTATTTTAAATAGTTTTTTTATGCACCAGAAACAGTGATACCAAAGACGGTATGTAGAGCTTTTAACCGCATCTGGTGATACGGTTGAAAGTGCAATGGCGACATCTTATGGTCGATACGTGAACACTTTCTTTTTCCGAAGTCGGAGGAGCACTGGAGGAGACGATGAGCCCGCTCGTTCACCCCCAGGCTGAGGGGAGTGCATCCCCGGCGAGCCGACCGAGCCGCGGCTCGATGATGAGGCAGAGCCAGTGCGACTTAGCACGGATGTTAGCATGTCGCCAGAGCAGAAATGACCAGGATAATGCCCACCAAGTTGCGCCGCTATGCGGAATATGGCGGGATTTTACATAAGTTGAATGAAATGTCGTTTTTGAGTGGAATATGAACGTATGTCTGGCAAAGGCACAGAAGATTTCCACCTACCACAGCGCACTGACATAGATTGTGTAACAAAGTGAAAAGTCGCCACTCTGCTCTATTTTCACTGGCTAACAGCAGCGTACTGGCTTAGCTTGTCTATCCAGAGAAGAGGTATCACTCTGGATTATTTTTCAATCTATGTTATCACAGGTGTGATAACACCTGATAACTCCCAGCGGCCCGACCACCAGGCTTAGCAAGTTTTCTGGCGGAAACCCTGGTATTGACCCTTTGCATGTGACGTCACGTTCTACTCGCGCGAAATATGAACACCATGACGGATGGCAGAAGAACAGTGGACGTCAATTTAAGATACGGAGGCGCGTTATAGTTCGTGACATTCCGTGGTTGAAGATAGTTTTTAATTTACTTTTATGGTGGTAAGATGGTGATTTCCGTGCAGTGTTCCGTGCAGGAATCTGTTTTACATTGGGCTCCCTTGTTCGTATTAGCTGGCACTCCTAATTAAGCAATAAGCCCCGAGAAGCCGTGGGTTACAGTGATTTTACAACGGCTGCTCAGCCAGAGTCCTGAGAAGGACTAGCTAGCTAACGTTAGTAGCTAGCTAGCATCGCTACTAGTAAACAAACCCTACTTGAGTTTGTTAGCTAATGGTAGCTCTGTTTGCTAACTACACTGAGTTTGTTTTGACTGACTCTAACATAGCTAAGGTTATATAAGTTTGATAACGTTTTAATATGAAACTGACCTTGTAAAAATGTTTGCTGCAGATCTGGGAGTATTTGGACGGCTACCAGTCCTTACGATTGATAGCAGCTACCCACCGCTGTCTTCTGTCCGCATCAAAAGATATCCTGTAAAAGGCTAGATTAGGCTTACAGTCTTGCTTGTTGGCACACTACACGGCACAGCAGGAAATCACCATCTTACTACCATAAAAGTAAATTAAAAACTATCTACAGCCACGAAATGTCACGAACTACAACGCGCCTCCTTGTCTTACATTGACGTCCACTTTCCTTCTGCCGTCCGTCATGGCGCCGCCTCCCATGTCACGTGATAATTGTGACGTGTCTGCAAAGGGTCAATAGAAAGATTAATATAGTGTGTGTACCAAACTTTTACTTTTATGGTCTTTCAAAAATAGAAAAAATAAAACTTGCTAAATATAGAGACTTACTTGCAAATTTATCATTATTCCTTGAGCAAAATCCTTCCATTCATGACTTTTGCTATGTTTCTTTTCAGCAAGCCAAGGTGGACATTGTATATTGCTAAAAAAAAAAAAAAAAAAAAAAAAAAAGCTACTTCCGGTGATGTTGGGAGCTTTGCTTTTAGGATGCTTGTGCAAAGTGGATAACCAAATATAGTAATATTAAACATGAAAACTGGGTGCCCTGGTAGCTCACCAGAAAAGAGCACAAACCACTTGTTAAGGCTGAGTCCTGATCGCAGCACCCTGGGTTTGAATCCAACCTCAGGTCATTTGCTACATGTCATTCCCCCTTTTTTTTTTTTTTTTTTGTTTTGTTTTGTTTTGTTTTGTTTTGTTTTTTTGAAGAAGCTTGATTGTCTCCATTTGGATTAGGAGAGATTTTGAAGATAAACTGTGAACAGAAGTAGCCTAATAGCCCAGGTTGAAAATGTTTCAGTGGCCATCAGTTGGCAAATTGAAAACAGCTAAATCCAGACCTTTAAATTAGTGAATTTTTGGGGTAGATAGAAATAGAAGACCCAAGAATTTAGCCTACATTTAGGTACAACTCACATTTTACACTTTAATTATGGCGAGTGAACAAACCTCCAGGGAGTATCGACTAGAGATGGTGGCATAGGGCTGAGACGTGCTATGGGAGTTGGACTGACAGGCACAGAGCTCCAGTGGAACTTCCCGTGCGGTACAATTTGGCAATTAAAATGCTGTCAGCAAAATGAGGAGAGGTGTAAGATAAATAACCGAGCTGAAACAGATAAGATAACTGTACACTGGAGCATGCAACCAACTTAATAGTGCTGCAATTTTATCTGCATTTGAGATGCTCGTTGGATTAAGTTTGCTTCCTGAATGATTGGGTGTGCAAAACCCAGAACCCAACTAGCACATGCAGATTTTGCCAAACTGACCCAACAACACATTGTAGTTAAATCATGGTGAAATTGTCATTGTAGACACAAAGATTTTTTAAAGTTTGGCTTTGATGAAGAACGAATAATGGTTAATTTGATTTTTGTCACTGCTACAGTTTCACAGTTTGCACAGTAGGTCATAGCTGCTACAGCTGCCACTCACACTCATTTTAAACAGTTTGCTCCACACTTGCTACTTTGTAAGTACAGGCAAGTTGGCATGTCTACATGGAGCACACCACCTGCATGGGGGGGTGGGAGTGGATATCAGTGGGAGACCTGTACAGGTACACACACACACACACGCACACACACGCACACACACACACACACACACTCACTGCCGGCTGTAATATTTCTATAATATTCCTATAGTCGCATTTAGGGAAATCAGTAAAAGACTGTGAATTTTGGCCTGTTTAGGTCTAGAATTACAAAGCGCAGTCTATAGTGACATCCGTTTCTTGCTGAAACGTTTTTTTTTTGGTAGGTGTGATTTCCTGTTGAGTCTTAGTACTGAACATCACCCTGTCTGAAGATGAAACAGTAGTGTGTTGAGGATCTGTGCATGTCACGGAAGGCTAATCTCTATCATCAGCTTACCCATTACAGATTAGCAAGGCTGACCTGTAAGCCAGAGGTAACAGGTTTGATCACTACAATAGCTAATGTGTCCATCCATAGCCATGTGGCCTGTTGAGCTCTCCTTGAGCATGACAGGTTAAGAAAAGAAGGAAAAATACTGGATGCTCAAGACTAAAGAAAGTAAAATTAGATTGTAAAAAATAGGTACACTTAGAAAAAATGAATACTTTTGTAACAATGTTGCTCTCCAGACAAGTTTGTATGGCACACATCTGGTCTTTAGAGAATATCTGGTCATTAGAGAATAATCTCAATGAGACACTTACTAAGAGACACCTTAATAACAAAAATGCATCAAACCTCTTACACAAACAACGCACACATACAGCAGCTTAAAGTGACCCAATTCTGATTTTTTTTTTCTCTTTTCTGATATATTTGTTTTGACTGACATTCATCTTTGTGTGACCCAAATTAAATATCAGTAAAGCCAGGTCTCTGCCATGACCCAGCATGCACACATTTGTATCAAGCATGCTACTTAACAACAAATAATATCATTGATACAGCAGTCCATTGTCACAATTGATGAAATAGTGGTGCAGGCATTCATTTCTTGAATTGTTTACTGCAGTAACAGTGGCGTAGTGGCAGTCCATCAGCTGTTCAGGCTGAAGGCAAGAAGGCAAAAAAGGGCTTTGATTCCAAGCATCTTCCTGTATACCGATTAAATGTGCAACCTTCTATCTATCTATCTAGATAGATATAGATGTATGTAAATATCTATCTAGATAGATATTTACATACATATGTAAATAGATATAGATAGATATGTGTGTGTGTGCGCGCGCGCGTATGTTTTTATTTATTTATTTATTTATTTTTCCCAGTACTGCCAGTATTGATTAATTGTGGAAACGAAAATTCTTCTTATCTATGAGGTAGATAACCAACTAATTGTGCAGCCCTAACCCTGACCCAGAGCCCAGAGTCTGCACAGATGGAAATTGCAGGCATTGCATTGTAAACCAGGCACATCTATGTCTCCCTGCCTTTAGTGAACAGTCACACCCATCCCTGGAATTCCCAAGAGAACATTACTGGTTTGGCTCTGTTGAACTGTCCACTGTAATTATGTGGCCTTTAGCTGTGCTCCTTTAACACCGTTAGATTGGGATGAGCTTTGAGTGACCACAGGAGTTCTTCAATGAGTCTCTGTTTATGGATCTGAGAGTGGCCGGATATGGTTGCAAGAGTTTGCATTTTATGTAACAGCCTTTCCATTTTTTCCTTGAATCTTCATCACAACCTTTAAGTCTGTGAGTGCCAGGGATGGGAAATTCAGGCAAAATACTTACGCAATATCACTCTCAAGGTCATGCCATTATAGTGAATATAATCACAACTGTGATTATCTTCGGCGCTTAGCCTACGGCGTCAAGCCATGATGATATTCAGTGTCAGAGCACGACCTCAAGTGTGATATTGGTTTTATACCACAGTTCTACAAACAACGCCTTTCATCAAATAATGGTAGTAAGACACAGCAGATTATGATGGTGATGGTTAAGATTGTCATTGAATCAATTTTTTCAGCTCCGCCAACACAGGTACATCCGTCAGAAATCAAGCAGCTACATTGAACGCTGTGGCTACCTGATCCGTTCCTCCTACCCATCGGCACTGTGCATGTGCAACAGAAATTTGATCTGATAAAACCCTCAATAAAAAAGTGAAAACCTAAGCCTGTTAGCTAGAAATAGCATTGCTTTCATGTGCTTAGCAAATCGGACACAGGAAGGTTGTTGCCATTAACTTAATAAGCTAATTTGCTTAATAAGCCAATGAAAACAAGGCTAGCTTTAGCCAACAAGGCTAGCTTTAACCAACAAAGCTAACTGTAACTGACAAGCTCAGGTTTCTCACTGTTTATTGACTCAGTCCCAAAACATGGGATTAAACGGCTTTAATATTTAATTTTTTTGCTGTGGCTCATTGTGGGGAACTGTCCTCTGATCACCATTCACTGTTTAACTCTGCCGACATAGACCCCAAGCGTTGATGCAACTAACAGTTATAACTGAACACTAGTAAAGCGGAGCAATAGGCTACATAATAGTAAAATGCCAGAGTTTTATTATTATACTGTATATCAGCACTCATTGAATGCTTCTTTGCCAATCAGATTGTGCCACCAGACCTAACTGTTGTATAATATTCGATAGTCACAGAGAGCTATTTAAGACAACTTAAGACAACTCTTTTATTTATTTTAAGAGACATTAATTGCATAAAGTATATGATTTTTGTAATTTTTTTCTGAAATTTTGACCCAGCTCTTGCAAGTACCTGCAGAAAGCCACCCAGTTAAATTTCTGTCCACAGGCTTTCTGGACTACAGAAAGCCATATACTGAGTCCTTAAACTGACCATCACCTGGTCCAAACATTGAACCGTGGGGCTTTGTGCCAAGCCAAGCAAGGCTAATCACCATCATCAGCTTGACCCATTATAGATAGATTAGAGAGACCAGCCTGCAAGGTAAAGTTTACAGGTTCAAATGTTGAAATGCCATGTTGGAGTCCTTGAGAAAGACATTGAACCTTTGAACTTCCTCACTTCACTGATGAAACACCAATCTAGTTCCTCTAGCTCTGAATGAAAACATTTAGCACAAAACATTCAGGCCTTGAATTCTTTTTTTTTTTTTTTTTTTGAAGCTATCAGTGAGGTAGGTCATTACCGTGTCCTTCCAGGCTAGGCTGCCTTGAAGTGGAAGGTAATCGGCCTCCTCCAACCATTCTGTCAAATTCCAGAGATATTTCTGTCTTCCCTTGCCAAGTAAACACATACACACAAAAACTGAGGAATGTAGGCGACTCCCTCTGACATAAGCATCGGGAAGGGGGAGGTTAAAATCCTCCAAGTATAAACATTGGGATAATTTTTGAGCATGATATCACTGGAGTGGCCTCTGATGTTGGTATTTTATGAGAGTGTACTAAATTCAAAATTGTTTGCACTGTTGCCTTTATTAGACAGTATATAGACAGTGAATTAATTCAGGAAGAATTGGGGTGAAAGACAGAGGGAGGGATGATATGTGACTAAGGTTTCAGGCCCGAGACAAACCCATGACATCCAGTTTACATGGCATGACTTTGACTTTGATGTTTTACCACTAAACCACTGGGACACCTGTCCGTCAGGGGAAAAAAATGGTCACACTGGACTGTCCAATGTCATAATTAAATTTAGTATTGACTTTATATCGGTTGAGTTTGACAGTTTTGTCAGTGTAGATTCTCATGTTGTTCAAACATCAATTGACTTTTAACTTAGTATCATCTTGAAATCAGTTAGTTTACGTTTATACTCTTTTTCCATTAAGATGATGCAAAGTTAATGCTAAGTTGTATACTAACTTAAGAAAGTCCAAATAAAGTGTTACCACAAATGTAATGTGATCTTAAAATCATCAGGAATAAGAATTCTGATTGGTCATTTGTATTTTGGTTTAGGCTATCTTTGTGCAGCTATAGTTTCAAGTATGAAACCTAAATTAATAAGAATAAACTGACGTTGTTCAAACCTTGGACCCCTTCACGAAATGATAATTTTACACTAGAGTTATGTGTGTTTCCTCTTGGTCTAATCACATTCCCAAAACAGTGACAAAATACGATCAAATATTTTATCAGGAGTATTACTGAAAACAATGTAAAATTGGCCTCAAATGGTTGACAATATTCAGTTGTTTGTTGTTGTTTATTTTGTTTTGTTTTAATTTTAATAGATTATGACATATTCTTGTCCCTAAGGGGTGGCATTAAATTGTTTTGTTATGAAATGTAAGGTAAACACACTAGTAAATGGCAGTATGTGTAGACAGGCCAGCCTGGCTAGGCTTGTGAAGAGGTAGTGGTAATAATCCACTGAGCTTACTGAATTTGTTTGGCGTCACCTCTGTGTGGTGAATCAGTCAAACTGTTTCGACTGACATGTATTTTGATGTTTGTTGTTTTGTACCTTAAACTTAATGTAACTCATTAAATTAAATAAGCTAATGATTATCTAGGGGGAACAAAAATTGTGGACCAAGGATTTCTGACATCTTCTATTAGGCATCATTTCTCTTGTTAGTGTCCCTATATGTTTCCTTTTAAGCTTGGCAAATCACATTCAGAAGCATGACTGGTGTAAAGCAGTTCAAGACTCACCAAGACTGAAATCCGAGAGGGACCCTGGCAAGAGAGACAATAGAGGGTTAGATACAGGGAGAAGGAAAAAAGACAGTGAACCAGCAGAAAAGTCACTTTAACAACAACAGACACAGATTTTTTGCCAGTAAGATTCCCTACTCCACTGGCTCAACTTTGGGAGAATAAATCTCATAATGTGGCAGTGTGCCTGGATCAGTCAGTATTAGTTTGCAACTACAGATTAAATGAAATAAGTTTCTTGCAAAAATCTTCACTAATAATATCCTTTTGATAATGGTACTTCAAAATGCATTTGTAATGGAAATACAAATTATAGATTCTATAGTTTCTGTAAGTGCTACCATGAGCAAAAACAACAGCTGTTTTATAGTTGTATTTACAGTGAATTGTTCTGATAGATGCTTGAGGAGACATTTTTGTTTGACAGAACTTATTAATGTGTGATCTCTTGTCTTCATGTTTGGTGCTCAAACTTTGCTCTTTTTTGTGGCGTGATCACTGACAAGATGGCAAGCACACTGGTACTCTACACTGGAGCAGTTTTATACTTAGGGGTGTGACTGTGCACAACAGTGACAGTGACTGTAACAGTGACTGTATACACAAAATTGGAACCAGGAATGCTTAGAAAACACTCCACAACGAAAAATGATTTTTGTCGGACCCCCACTTGGGTTGTAGGGCCAGAGGCTAGTAAGTCACTCACTGATGTACTGACTTCTTTTTCAGAAATATGATATTAGAGCCTCCTAGTGTGAAATAAATATTGCTAGGGGTGGATCTGGGAAGCACATTTTTTTCTAGGTTTTTCTTTAAGTCAATGCACCAACAAGGGCGCACAGTGACATAGATGTGAAGCACCACTCTTTATTTGCACCCATTTTCTGAAAAGTGAAATAAAATGCAGCCTCTCTGTTTCTTATGACGTGTCAAGGCACGTCCAGGGACCACCAACTAGTGATGCTGGCGTTTGCTGGTATAGGTTCACTAGGAGGCAGAGCGAGAGACACTGAAGTAGTATTTCAGATGCAGGTCTTTGTGGCAAGTGTCTAAACAGAACGCACAAACTGTATATCTCAGCATGATCTAGAGAGTGAGCGTATGAGCCTCACCTACAGTTCATAGAGGTGTTTCACATCTAAAAATACTACATTCATAAGATGCTGAAACATACACTCACTGGGGTGATATTTAGTAGTTTTAGCGACTGGTCATATGTTGCAACTGCACTCACCTGGTCTGTGTTGTTGTTGTTTTTTTCTTTCATGTTCATGCCCAAAACTGCCCCCCTGTGAACTTTTTTGAGATTTTTTTTCTACACATTTACATGCCCACTTACAGTGTGACCTAAGCTTAACCCTCAGAGATGACAGACTCTTATTAGGCCCTCGCCCTCCATTGGAGAGAGGGCCTATTGTTATTGTACTGTTTTTTATTATTATTATTATTATTTATACGCCTCTTTGACGCTTAATTTGACCCCCTAAACATGCTCAAAAACTCACCAAATTTGGCACGCCCCCTAGGTCTGGCGAAAAATTCGATAAAATGGAAAAACGCAGCCCCTAAGTACAAAAATGGGCTCGCTAGCGCCACCTAGGCACAAAAAGGCACACGAAGGCGGGCGCTGCGGTCCACAGGAACGTGATAGAAAGACCAAACCAGCGCCGAAACGTAGGTCTCATCAAGGCCGAGATTTCACGCGCTCGCCCCCCGGACCTAAAATCAACAGGAAGTCCGCAATTTGCCTTTCAAAGTAAAAGTCGGGCCCCGAAATTGCGCGTTGAACAAAATTTATCTCCTCCGAGGCCGTAAATGGTAGCGGCTTGAAAAGCTAATACATGAAAGAGGATACAGTGCTTAACAAAAGTTGCTAAAAGTTTATCAGTAATTTGAACCGTT
The DNA here is from genome assembly GCF_902150065.1 of Myripristis murdjan. Taxonomy (NCBI): domain Eukaryota; kingdom Metazoa; phylum Chordata; class Actinopteri; order Holocentriformes; family Holocentridae; genus Myripristis; species Myripristis murdjan. Next base: position 18,553,386 of record NC_043982.1, read on the forward strand.
TGGGACTTATAAGCCCTCGAAGTCGGCAACGCCGACTTCGAGGGCGTCGTTTTTTCCATGGAGTTTGGCGTGAAGAGGCGCACACTTGGCGCTAATTAGGCCCCTGGCGTCTAAAGTAAACGTCGCACAGCTTCGAAAATTATGCCACACGAAAGAGGACGAAAATTCCTACAAAAATATAAAATTAATTTTTAAATTGGAACAAGTTTGTGGCCGCTGTGAAGACTTTTCGACCATTTTGGACCCTGGTGTCCTCTCCTCTGCACTCTGCCCGTTCATGTGACTCACTCTCGCCAACTGACAATTCCGCAATACACACCCATTATAAACCGTCAGCGGGAGCAGAGAAAACAGTCAAACTTAAACTGCCATCACTCAAAAACGGTACAAGATAGCAAAATCGTGTAAATACAAGATTTATAGAGCTGAGTCTTGTGACTCGTTTAAACTTCGAATTGCGTCTGTAACTGAAACGATGTCCGAGCGGCGTTACCTCAAACGGGTGTGGGTTTTTAGCGATTTCTCCATTGGATTGAATGAGGATTTCTCTGTCTGCCTGCATTTTGGGCTGATCATGACACAGCTGCCAGTACTCATGTATTAGCGCAGTACTCATGTCACTCACACACTAGGACATCCTGGGCCTTTCAAAATAAAAGCCCAAAACTCTTTCCAACTGAAAGCACCGAAAAATACCCTTACAAATGGGAAAAATGGATAAATTGTCTGCACTTCAACGACACGAACATCGTGGCGGACCGGCACCGGTGCGAGGGCCGACCAACGCTGCTTGCAGCTTTAATTGTGGCTGTTTTTCTTCCTGGTTCTTTCTGGTTTTATCTTCCTGGAACTGGAGCCATTTTGGGTCTCTGTCTTCCATCTTTCTGGAGCTACAGGTATCAGGTAGTGTCTCAGGTGACAGTAGCTTGTATTCCTCAACCTGCTGTCTTTTGTCTGGGCTCTCTAGATGCTCCAGGGATGAGACCATTTGATTGTTTTACAGTTTTCCAGGTCAGGAGGCGGGAGGGTGGATTCCAGGAATTCCTTTTGTCTGGAGTTATCCCATAGTGTCAGCTGATTTGAGAGAATGTGGAGATGGTGAAGCTGATAGTGTTTTCCTAGTAATGTAAAAGGCTGCATGGCCGCCATATGCCGGCTTTGTTGAGATGCATAAAACATGATTTTACTGTACAAGCTATATACAGCTATAATGCCTGACGAGCCTGTTTCCTGCTTCATTTTTCCTGTTTAGCCTGTATGTGGGATGGGATTGTACCTTTAGACAGAATAAATAGAGAGCTATTTGGTGTAAACCTGAGCTGTAGGTAGGTGTGTCAGTAAATAGGAGCCTATAAATTACATTGTTTTAATGTATTGAAAACATGAAAAATGTTTTCATCAACATTTTCAAGCAGTGACCAATGCAGAGGACATAATAAGCATTTTTATGTGTGAATGGGCCATGTAGATGTGTGCCCAGCACCACATACACACAACAAATGGGCTTAGCTTGTCACCTGTCATCGATTATGGCAGCCACAAATGCTCAAACAGTTGTGTCACATCGCTACACATCTCTTATGTGTCATGTGGCAGCACTGTTAAGTTGCAGAACGCTGTGGTCATAGCTGCTCAGAAAGGGGACACAGACTCTTTTGAAGTGATGCCTTGCTTCAGACTTGGTTTTTGGTCTGACCACTGCCTGCAGCAGAATCTAGAGCTGTATACTAAAATCATCGCTAGTGATCTACCCATCAGTTTTTCTGGGTCTGATTCCAATTGCCAGTTGTGTAACAGTGTGGTCTGTTCACTGATCCAGTCACCGATGAAAATGATCAATTTTACCCAGACTTTCTACTAATAATAACATAATATCAGGGAACAGGACACATATAGAAAATTTTCCACATAGCACTGTGTTTAACAGGTTGTTTTCATTGTTGCATGAACTGGCAGGCCTAGCCATGTGTAAATAAATCATAGGTTTTATCCAAACATTGTAATTACATGTTTGTGTGTGCCTGACGACTGAGGTGCTCACTCATCTGTCGCTACTGGTAGCATATAAAAAGTTTTCTATTGCAGCAACAATGGCTCTGCCTTCTGTTCAAAATATTAAACTTGTTTTGAGCTCAAATTCAAAACATGGTGCCAGATAATAATCTGAGCATGAAGTGTGCTTAGTATGCCTTGGTGAACATAACTGGGCTGAAACATTTGTATGTTTGTTTGTCATAGCCAAAATATGGTGAAATTGATATCTGCTTATTTTGTTTTTAAAATCTGTCTTGAGATTTGAACTAGGGACCTTTTGCAAATGTGAAAAGTATTATCATCAAGATCATTAATCATTAGTCTGCACAATTTACACTCTACTCCCTTACCTCCACATCTTAGCATAACATATTTACTCTTAAAATGGAATTGACATTATAAATCAATTGAAAATATATGATCTAGCTATTAAGCCAGTATCT